>NC_041381.1:567349638-567417155 GCF_002162155.2 Triticum dicoccoides | reverse complement strand
CCACCAAGAGCTGCGGCTCGTTCCCAGGAGCTCGTAGATGCTCTCCGCCTCCCGTTTGGTGGCCGTAACGTGCAAATGCACTTCCTCCGCCGCGCTCGGCCTCGCCGGCGGCTAAACGCCGGCGAGTTGACCGGGTTTGACCCCCAGGGTCGCTGACTAGTGGGCCCGACCCCCCCTAACCTTTTAATTAAATTAATTAACCCCTGTTAACCCCCCTGTCACTGACGTGTGGGTCCCACACGTCAGATTTGACCTGGACAGCCGCGTTGACCACTGACGTCGTGCTGACGTCATGCTGACGCAATTATATACTTTCCGGAATTAAAATAATTCAGAAAATCCAGAAAATGATTTAAACTTCAAAAATTCATAACAATTCAACCGTAGCTCAGATTGAAATAATTTATATATGAAAAATTATCAGAAAAATGCAATCTTTCCATCTGTACTAGTTTCATGCATGACAAACCAACTTATACATGCTGAATATGAGAAAACACATTAGGGCATATATAAGAGACTTAATTTAGAAATGCATTTGAACCTTTGGTTCAAATGGACTTCAAACCAAATGTTTACTAGATGCATTAGCTCAAACAGCATCACATCTACATGCCATGTTCATGCATCATATTGTTGCATATGATTGTGTTGTGATTGCCGGCACCGTTCCTTCTCGATAGGTCCTGCTCCGGAGACGTTCCAGAGTACCTGTCTGTGAAGCAGTGCCTCCCTTGTTGTTTTACCAGGCAAGCAAACCCCCTTGTTCATTTCGATAAAACCCTACTCTCTCGCTCCTGCTCTCAGTTATTGCATTAGGACAACAACGATTCATCTGCTACTTTGTGCTGCGGTAGTTGAACCCATTCCTCTGCATGACCTGTCATTGCCACAGTAAATAGTTGAAACCCACTAGCATGTGTAGGAGTTGATTGAAGCCACTGATGTGTTCCTACCATGCTATGCCTGCTATTGCTTAGAGTTGTGTCAGGTCTGGTTCATTGGGAATGAATTGGAGTGTTACGATATGTTCTGATGCTGAGAGTGAAGTGTGTGAACACGATTTGGTAAAGGTAGCAGTGAGAGGCCATGTAGGAGTACATGGTGGGTTGTCTCACTAGAACCGTCCTTAAGCACTGAGTTCTATGTATGTTGTCCAATGACTCGATACTACCACACATTGGGTTCCGGTAACTCGACCCCTCTCGACTTATTAACCAACTTGGTCTCTGTCCAGGAGTCGCAACTAGTTTCTGGTGTTTGTAGGTAGTGCTATTTTTCTACCAAGTGGCACCCGGCAGGGTGGGCTTGGGACAGACTAGGCACACGTGGCCTGGTGTACCGAGTGGCACCCGGATGGTGGGCTCGGGAACCCTGTACACATCGTTTGGGGCCGTAAGCGACACCCCGGCCGGATCTCCTTGCGGATGGAACCCGAATAGGCGATAAACCTGGACTAGAGTCTTGTGTGGTTAGTCAGGTCGTGGCCGACACCCTCGCCAGGCTTCCGCTTGAAGGTTGCCAAGATACATGACGTGTACATGGCGGTAAGTGGCGAGAGCGTGTGTGAAGAAGTACACCCCTGCAGGGTTAACATGATCTATTCGAATAGCCGGGTCCGCGGTTATGGACTTCTTGGATGCTTACATGGTACATAGACAACTTGAAGTGGATACTCTAAAATGCTCAAGACAAGTGTGAGTGCTATGGATGGCCTTCTCGTAGGGAGACGGGGATGAATCCATAGTAGTGTATTGTGTGGTGATTAGTGGACTCGTGTACGTTGTTTCACCTCCAGAGTTTCTGGTAGTCGTAGAATAGGATAGCCACAGAGTCAAAGCTGGCTTGCTGCAACTAAACCCCACATTACCCTCTTGATACCAATGCATGTACGATAGGATCTGATGTAAGTCTTGCTGAGTACCTTTGTACTCATGTTGCTTTATTTATGTTTTTGCAGCGGAGACTTCGGTCTTACTAGTGTTCTCGTGGACTTCGACTAGTAGCTAGTACCTCAGCTACGATCTTGATCGGATGTTGTAGATAGTCAGGCTCTTCAGCCTTTTCCTTTTGTAGATGTCTGTACCCAGACATGTAATGCTTCCGCTTGTTGCTTGTATGCTCTGTATGATGGGTCTTGTGACCCCTGTTTGCAATTTATGCTATGACGGCTCTTCTGAGCCTTTATCTATATGAGTTGTTGAGTTATGCTGTGATGCCATGTTGTACAGCACATACTTGCATGTTATGCGTACGTGTAATGTGTATTGCTATGTGTGGGATCTGACTATCTAGTTGTTTATTCTTAGTAGCCTCCCTTACCGGGAAATGTCTCCTAGTGCTTCCACTGAGCCCTGGTAGCTTGCTACTGCTCCGGAACACTTAGGCATGCCGGCATGTGTCCTTCTTCGATCCTGTGTCTGTCCCTTCGGGGAAATGTCACGCGATGAATACCGGAGTCCTGCTAGCCCGCTACAGCCCGGTTCACCGGAGTCCTGTTAGCCCAGTGCTACAGCCTGGATTCACTCGCTGATGACCGACACGTTCGATGCTGGGTCATGGATGCCTGTCCCTGTAAGTTAGTGCCACTTTGGGTTTACGACTAGCCATGTCAGCCCGGGCTCTTTATCATATGGATGCTAGCGACACCATCATATACGTGTGCCAAAATGCGCAAACGGTCCCGGGCAAAGGTAAGGCGACACCCGTGGGGATACCGTGCGTGAGGCCGCAAAGCGATATGAGGTGTTACATGCTAGATCGATGTGGCATCGACTCGGGGTCCTGACAGCGTTGGTATCAGAGCTTGACTGCCTGTAGGATTACCAAGCCAAACTGGTCGAAGTTGAGTCTAGAAATTCTTTAGTTATATAAGGGAATTGATTGTGGGATGGAACGTAAGGCTCTTTTTACTCCTTTACCTCATGGCCTTCTGATCTGAGTCATCCTATCTTTCCTACGGGGTTAAGGAACTAGGCTTTCTCTTCCGTCTATCAGGATCACGTGTTACTACTCCGTAGTTCCATAGGACTGGTTGATCAGAGTCATACCCCAGTTTTGAGTATTTCCGGTGTAGTCTGTTTAGTACTATCCCAGAACCTTGAGTGGTGATGTTGAGTTGTTGTACTACCCCATTTTTAGTAGGATGTCTCATTCTGAGCATTTTACTGTCGTTATGCTGCCGGAATTTTCCTAAGGAGTTCGAGTGATATTAATTCCTTGTCCTACATTCTATAGTCTATAGTTAATGTTGATTGCATCCCTGGGTTTCGTTTCGCAGGATGTCATCAAGTTCTTTTAATCGTAGCCGGAACCATGGAGATGGTAGGGATGAGAATCCTCCCGACCAGCCTTCGCTGGCAGAGTTCATGCTAGAGATGGAGAGGAACAAGCGTGAGTCTAACCGTTTGTTGGCACGTATCGAGGAGAACACCGCACATCAGTTCAAAGGGTCTGCTACCATTCATGATTTCATTCGCTTGCACCCACCTACCTTTCATCATTCCATCGAGCCACTCGATGCAGATGACTGGCTCCGTAGCATCACCCATAAGCTGCGTTCCGCGAGCGTAGCTGAAGATGACAAGGTCACTTATGCCACATACCACCTGGAAGGTCCTGCTAGTCTTTGGTGGCAGAACTACGAGGCTATGCTTCCAGCTGGCTAGATTTCTACCTGGAAGGATTTCACTGAGGCTTTTCGCGAGCATCACATTCCCCAAGCCCTCCTTGATCGCAAGAGAGAAGAGTTCTGTAGTTTCACCCAGAGTAAGATGGCTGTTGATGCTTATAGCAGAGAGTTCGAGAACCTTGCTCGCTATGCCACAGAAGAAGTGTCCACGGACGCCAAGAAGCAGGCTAGGTTCCGGAAGGGTCTCAACCCCAAGTTGCGTCGTGATCTTCACCTGCATCATTGCGATACATTCCAAGCCCTTGTGAACAAGGCCATCAATGCAGAGACAGCTCAACTCACTTACGAGGAGTCTCGTAAGCACACCCGTGATTTGGGATCTCCCTCTGGCTCTAGCTCCCAGAAACGCCGGATTTGGGTTCCAAACTCCGCTCTTCCTTCCGGTTATACACCGAGGCCGTCTTATGTGGTGCCTTCCCCAGCTCAGTCGTATGTTCCACCCAGGCCTACTGGTAGACCGCTTGTTAGTGCGGGTCCCCGTCCAACCTCAGGGACTTGCTTCACATGCGGGAAGCCAGGACACTATGCACGTGATTGCTCTCAGACTAGTTATGCTCCACCCCAGCCCGAGAAGACTGTTGGTTGTATTAAGCCATCATGCAAGATGATCAGTGCCAAGTCAGTTTCCACTGAACGTGGACGTGTGCATCACGTCTCAGCTAAAGACGCTCATGATGATCCAGATGTCGTTCTTGGTACACTCCTTGTCAATTGTCACCCAGCGTTAGTTCTATTTGATACGGGGGCATCTCACTCCTTCATTTCTGAAGGCTATGCTCGTTTGCACGACATATCATTCTGTGATATGCCAACTCCGCTTGAAATCCAAACCCCAGGGGCTAGATGGCAGACCACCAGAATCAGCCATGGTAACGAAATCCTTGTTGATAGAATTGTATTCCTTGCATCACTTGTAGCCCTCAAGTCCTCAGATATTAACATCATCTTGGGTATGGACTGGATGACAGCTCATCATGCCAAGATTGATTGTTACACAAGGTCTGTTCAGCTTACACACCCGTCTGGCAAGATAGTCACCGTCTCTACTAGAGTTGCAAAGCGTCAGCTCTATTCTCTTAATGCCAGCCCTCTTCCAGACCTTGAAGATATCCCGGTAGTCCGTGACTTTCCGGATGTCTTTCCAGAGGAACTGCCAGGTGTTCCACCTGACAGAGATGTAGAGTTCGTCATAGATCTTATCCCAGGAACAGCTCCAATCTCCCGGAGACCTTACAAGATGGCACCCCTAGAACTAGCCGAGCTTAAGAAACAACTCGATGAGTCCTTGCAAAAGGGTTTCATCCGTCCTAGTTCTTCTCCTTGGGCTTGCCCCGTCCTCTTTGTCAAGAAGAAAGACGGTACGGACCGGATGGTCGTTGATTATCGTCCCGTTAATTTGGTCACGATCAAGAACAAGTATCCGCTCCCCAGGATCAACGACCTGTATGATCAGCTCGCTGGATCCTCAGTCTTCTCCAAGATGGATTTAAGGTTAGGATACCACCAAATCAAAATCAAAAACGGGGACATTCCCAAGACAGCTTTTGTCACTCGTTATGGCCAGTACGAATACACTGTCATGTCCTTTGGCCTAACCAACGCCCCAGCCACATTCTCCCGCTTGATGAACTCGATCTTCATGGAGTACTTAGATAAGTTCGTCGTGCTTTACCTCGATGATATTCTTATTTACTCGAAGAACGAGGAAGAGCATGCCGAACATCTTAGACTTGTGTTAGAAAAACTCAGAGAGCACCGCCTTTATGCCAAGTTCTCCAAGTGTGAATTTTGGTTGACAGAAGTGACCTACCTAGGCCACGTAATCTCTGGTAAGGGCATTGCTGTCAATCCTGAGAGAGTTCAAGCCGTTCTCGATTGGACTCCACCTGAGACCGTGAAACAAGTTAGGAGCTTCCTTGGTCTAGCCAGTTATTGTCGCCGCTTTGTTGAAAACTTCTCCAAAGTAGCCAAACCCCTCACGGAACTTCTCAAGAAAGATAAAAAGTTCGAGTGGTCCCCATAGTGTGAGTACAGTTTTCAGGAACTGAAAAGACGCCTGACTTCTGCTCCCATACTTGTGCCACCGGATTTCACTAAAGACTTTATTATCTACTGCGACGCCTCACGACAGGGACTAGGTTGCATCCTTATGCAGGATCGTCATGTGATTGCCTATGCATCCCGACAGTTGCATCCACATGAGGAGAATTATCCTACACATGATCTAGAGCTTGCAGCCGTAGTCTATGCACTCAAGACCTGGCGACATTACCTCCTTGGTAAACGTTGCGAGATCTACACCGATCACCAGAGTCTCAAGTATATCTTCACCCAACCGGATCTGAACCTTAGGCAAAGACGTTGGTTGGAGTTGATCACAGATTATGATCTAGGGATTACCTACACCCCAGGCAAAGCCAATGTCATGGCCGATGCTCTAAGCCGTAAATCTTATTGCAACAATCTCATGTTGCAGCAAGGCCAACCACTTCTCCATGAGGAATTCGGTAAGCTTAACCTTCACATTGCTCCTCGCGGATTCCTTTCTACCTTGGTGGCGAAGCCTACCCTTGAGGATCAGATCATCTCTGACCAGAAGTTTGATAGGGGGATTACCCGGATCAAGAAAAACATTAAGAAGGGAGTTGGTGGATGTTTCTCTATGGATGATCGTGGAGTTGTTTTCTTTGAGAATCGCTTGGTGGTTCCCAAGAATCAACATCTGCGACAATTGATCCTTAAGGAGGCGCATGAATCCCCTCTCACGATTCATCCCGGTAGTACTAAGATGTATCAGGACCTACGCCAGAGGTTCTGGTGGACTAGGATGAAGAGAGAAATCGCTGAGTTCATTGCTAAATGTGACGTATGTCGTCGCGTTAAGGCAGAGCATCAAAGACCTGCTGGCACCCTTCAGCCTTTAGCTATTCCTGAATGGAAATGGGATAAAGTTAGTATGGACTTCATCACCGGCTTTCCCAAGACCAAGAGAGGGAATAACGCTATCTTCGTAGTCGTTGATCGTCTTTCCAAAGTGGCTCACTTCCTCCCTATTCGGGAAAATATCACTGCTAGTCAGCTTGCTGACTTATATATTTCTCGAACAGTGTCACTTCATGGTGTTCCACTAGAGATCAATTCAGACCGTGGCAGTCTTTTCACTTCTCATTTTTGGGAGAGTTTCCAAACTGCCATGGGAACCCATCTTTCTTTCAGTACCGCTTTCCACCCTCAATCAAGTGGTCAGGTGGAACGGGTCAATCAAATTCTCGAAGACATGCTCAGAGCTTGCGTTATCTCTTTCGGTATGGATTGGGAGAAATGTCTTCCTTTCGCCGAGTTTGCCTATAACAATAGCTACCAATCCAGCCTCAAGCAAGCTCCTTTTGAGGTTCTCTATGGACGAAGATGTCGAACACCTTTGAACTGGTCAGAAACCGGTGAAAGACAATTCTTTGGACCGGATATGATCCAGGAGGCAGAAGAGCAAGTTCGCATCATTCGTGAGAATTTGAAAACAGCCCAGTCTCGTCAGAAAAGTCAGTACGATCGTCATCATAAGGATATGACTTATGAAATTGGCGACCAAGCTTACCTTCGGGTTACTCCTTTGAAGGGTACCCATCGTTTCGGTATCAAGGGCAAGTTGGCTCCTCGTTACATTGGTCCTTTTCGTATTCTCGCTAAACGAGGAGAGGTTGCCTACCAGTTGGAACTACCCCCACATCTTTCTCGAGTTCATGATGTCTTCCACGTCTCTCAACTCAGGCGTTGCTTCTCGGATCCCATCCGCGGAGTGGACCACGAAACGCTTGATCTCCAAGATAACCTCACCTACCGAGAGTACCCGGTTCGCATTCTTGATCAAGCAGAGCGTGTCACTCGACGTCAGAACATCAAGTTTCTCAAAGTTCAGTGGTCCCATCATTCCGAGAGAGAAGCTACTTGGGAACGAGAAGATCGTCTTCGACTGGAGTACCCCGCTTTCTTTCCGTCGACCCCTGAATCTCGGGACGAGATTTTTTCAAGTGGGGGCGAGTTGTCACATCCCTAGTCTGGTATGACCTAGACTAGCCAGTCAGTTGTGCATCATATTTAAATTTCATTTAAATTTGAAATGAGGATTGGTGGAACCCTCAGAATCATTTTTGAAAATGACCCAAATAAAAATCTCTCCAAAAGGGTCCAAGAAGATGTTCATGTTGCTCTCTGAAAATATTGGACAGAGATAAAAATCAAAACAATATTTTTAGGAGCTCATGGATATTTATTTTGGCCATTTGGATTAATTTGATAAATATTTGCATTGGAAATATATTAGTTATATATATTAATATATCTCCAAAAATTATGCCATTTATAAAGGAGCTCTGGAATAATACCATTAGCCCCTACAAAAATTGGCATAAGCAAATAAAATGGTTTAGTATTTTTATTAAATCAAAACAAATGTCAGAAAAAAATAGAAAAACAGAAATAAAAGAAGGAGGGGCTTACCTGGGGCTTCCCCTGTGCAGCCCAGCCGCAGCAGGCCGGCCCAGCCAGCAGGTGGCCCAGCCCACTTGGCTCCCCTCCTCTGTCGTCTTCCTTCCCGACAGGGGAACGGAGCGTGCCCGGCGCGCGCGCGCGCCACCGCGCCACGCCTCCTTCCTCCCTGCCTGCCTGTCCTCCCCTCGCCGCTCTGGATGCTCCGGATCGTCGCCACGCAGCCGCCCCGGTCCTTTTCCCCTCCCTCTCGCTCTCCCTCCTCCCTGGTTCTCTCTTCCCCGAGCGCACCCGAGCGCAGCCGCCGCCATCGCTCGCCGTTGCCATGGCCACCGGCCTCCCCTCGCCTCCCTGACACGCTTCCCAGCTCCGCCACGACCCCCTCTACCTCCTCGTCAAGCCACGCACCTCCGGACGCGCTCCATCGCCGACGCCGTTGTCTTCTTCACCACCGACGCCGGAGATCGACCTCGCCGCCATCGCCGTCGATTCGCCGGACGCAGGACGTCCCCGAGCACACCGGCCTGCTCTGCGAGTCCGCCGTGAGCCCCTCTTCCTTTCCCCTCACCTCTCTCTCTCGCGCGTGCCCTGTAGCCGCTGCCCCGCGAGCGCCCGAAGCCGCCGTCCGCCATGGCCGGCGAGCTCCGTGCCCCCGAGCACCTCCGCCTCGCGTAGTAGCTCGATGTTCTCCTGCTGCCTCGTAGCTACCGCCTGTGCCCTCCGTTCGCTCGAACGCGAGCTGCAGCCCCACGCCCGCGCTATCCCGAACTCCGGCCGCCGCCGTGAGCTTTGCTCCGGTGAGCTCCGGCGCCCCCGCAGCCCCCCACCAGCTCCCCTGGATGCGGACGACGACGGGCTACGCCCCGGTGGTCTTCGCGCGACCAAACGCCGCTTGTAGCGCAAGTCCGGCGAGTCGCCGCCGCGTTATTGGTCGCCGCCGGCCAGAACTCCGGCGGGCTGACGTGGCTCCGTTAATTATGCACTAATCCCCACCTACTGACGCTGACGAGTGGGCCCTAGGGCTTAGTCAAAGCTAATCAGCCCAGGTTTGACTCGGGGTTAACCCCAGTGTCACTGACGTGTGGACCCCACACGTCAGGTTTGACCCTGGACAGCCGCGTTGACCCGCTGATGTAGTGATGACGTCATGCTGGCGCAATAATATGATTTCTGGATTTAAATTTACTCAGAAAATTCCAGAAATTGTTTTAAACTTCAAAAATTCATAACAATTCAACCGTAGCTCAGATTGAAATAATTTATATATGAAAAATTATCAGAAAAATGTAATCTATCCATCTGTACTAGTTTCATGCATGACAAACCAACTTATACATGCTTAATATGAGAAAACACATTATGGCATATTAAGAGACTTATTTTTGGAGTTGCATTTGAACCTTTTGTTCAAATGGACTTCATTCATTTGAATACTAGTTGCATTAGCTCAAACAACATCACATCTACATGCCATGCTCATGCATCATATTGTTGCATATGATTGTGTTTTGATTGCCGGCACCGTTCCTTCTCGATAGGTCCTGCTTCGGAGACGTTCCAGAGTACCTGTCGGTGAAGCAGTGCCTCCCTTGTTGATTTACCAGGCAAGCAAACCCCCTTGTTCATTTCGATAAAACCCTACTCTCTCGCTCCTGCTCTCAGTTATTGCATTAGGACAACAACGATTCATCTGCTACTTTGTGCTGCGGTAGTTGAACCCATTCCTCTGCATGACCTGTCATTGCCACAGTAAATAGTTGAAACCCACTAGCATGTGTAGGAGTTGATTGAAGCCATTGTTGTGTTCCTACCATGCTATGCCTGCTATTGCTTAGAGTTGTGTCAGGTCTGATTCATTGGGAATGAATTGGAGTGTTACGATATGTTCCGGTGCTGAGAGTTAAGTGTGTGAACACGATTTGGTAAAGGTAGCGGTGAGAGGCCATGTAGGAGTACATGGTGGGTTGTCTCACTGGAACCGTCCTTAAGCACCGAGTTCTATGTATGTTGTCCAATGACTCGATACTACCACACATTGGGATCCTTAATTGACTCTCTCGGCTTATTAACCAACTTGATCTCTGTCCAGGAGTCGCAACTAGTTTCTGGTGTTTGTAGGTAGTGCTATTTTTCTACCAAGTGGCACCCGGCAGGGTGGGCTTGGGACAGACTAGGCACACGTGGCCCGGTGTACCGAGTGGCACCCGGTTGGTGGGCTCGGGAACCCTGCTCACATCGTTTGGGGCCGTGAGCGACACCCCGGCCGGATCTCCTTGCGGATGGAACCCGAATAGGCGATAAACCTGGACTAGAGTCTTGTGTGGTTAGCCAGGTCGTGGCCGACACCCTCGCCAGGCTTCCGCTTGAAGGTTGCCGAGATACATGACGTGTACATGGCGGTAAGTGGCGAGAGCGTGTGTGAAGAAGTACACCCCTGCAGGGTTAACATGATCTATTCGAATAGCCGGGTCCGCGGTTATGGACTTCTTGGATGCTTACATGGTACATAGACAACTTGAAGTGGATACTATAAAATGCTCAAGACATGTGTGAGTGCTATGGATGGCCTTCTCGTAGGGAGACGGGGATGAATCCATAGTAGTGTATTGTGTGGTGATTAGTGGACTCGTGTACGTTGTTTCACCTCCAGAGTTTCTGGTAGTCGTAGAATAGGATAGCCACAGAGTCAAAGCTGGCTTGCTGCAACTAAACCCCACATTACCCTCTTGATACCAATGCATGTACGATAGGATCTGATGTAAGTCTTGCTGAGTACCTTTGTACTCATGTTGCTTTATTTATGTTTTTGCAGCGGAGACTTCGGTCTTACTAGTGTTCTCGTGGACTTCGACTAGTAGCTAGTACCTCAGCTACGATCTTGATCGGATGTTGTAGATAGTCAGGCTCTTCAGCCTTTTCCTTTTGTAGATGTCTGTACCCAGACATGTAATGCTTCCGCTTGTTGCTTGTATGCTCTGTATGATGGGTCTTGTGACCCCTGTTTGCAATTTATGCTATGATGGCTCTTCTGAGCCTTTATCTATATGAGTTGTTGAGTTATGCTGTGATGCCATGTTGTACAGCACATACTTGCATGTTATGCGTACGTGTAATGTGTATTGCTATGTGTGGGATCTGACTATCTAGTTGTTTATTCTTAGTAGCCTCCCTTACCGGGAAATGTCTCCTAGTGCTTCCACTGAGCCCTGGTAGCTTGCTACTGCTCCGGAACACTTAGGCAGGCCGGCATGTGTCCTTCTTCGATCCTGTGTCTGTCCCTTCGGGGAAATGTCACGCGATGAATACCGGAGTCCTGCTAGCCCGCTACAGCCCGGTTCACCGGAGTCCTGTTAGCCCAGTGCTACAGCCTGGATTCACTCGCTGATGACCGACACGTTCGATGCTGGGTCATGGATGCCTGTCCCTGTAAGTTAGTGCCACTTTGGGTTTACGACTAGCCATGTCAGCCCGGGCTCTTTATCATATGGATTCTAGCGACACCATCATATACGTGTGCCAAAATGCGCAAACGGTCCCGGGCAAAGGTAAGGCGACACCCGTAGGGATACCGTGCGTGAGGCCGCAAAGCGATATGAGGTGTTACATGCTAGATCGATGTGGCATCGAGTCGGGGTCCTGACATAAGGTAGTTTCGTGAGCTAACTTAAGAGTGTTTAGTTCTTTAGTTAGACGCTCAATCTCCTTCTTATCATTGTCATTCGTTTTATCTTGATTAGCATGATTAATAGCAATTTCTTGATAGCATTCATCACTAGAGTTGTTAACAAGTAAATCATCATCACCTAACAAATCATCTTCATCACTATTGAAATCAATATACTCGGGTTGTGATACCTTGGGGCCTTTGGCCATGAAGCATCTTCCAATTCCTTAATTTGGTGACTCAATATGTCATAGGAGTTGGTTGACACAAGTGCTAGACCGACAACACCTTCATCTTGAGTATATTCGGAGTCGGAGTGATAAATTCTCTCCAAGTGGTGGTCGGAGTCGAAACCGGATACCCATTACCAACATGAGCTTGATGTCTTCATTTTGTGTAGCTCCTTGATGACTTGTCCTTCCTTTCCTAGTCCTTGCTTCTGCGAGAGGTTCTTCGTTCCTAGCGATCATCTCTACTCCTTCTCTCTCTTGGAGGCGATTCTTCCCTTTTGCTTCTCCTTTTAGGTGAGTCTTCTCTTCTTTTGTAGGGAGCCGTACACTCATTTGAGTAGTGTCCGGGTCTTCCACAATTGTAGCAATTTCGCTCACGACTAGAAGATCTTTTGTCATTGTAGGACCTTGACTTGGAACTCATTTCCTTGCTTCTACTCTTGTAGAACTTGTTGAAGTTCTTCACCATTAAGCTCAATTCTTCATTGAAGGCTTGTTTCTCACTTAATGATTTAGGAGCATCACAAGAGGCTTTGTAAGCACCACTAGACTTGTTGTGAAGCTCTTCTTTATCCTTGAGTAACATCTCATGAGCAACAATTCTTCCAATGACTTCGGTTGGCTTGAGATCTTTGTAATTTGGCATCATTTAGATCAAAGTGCACACGGTATCATATTTTCCATCCAAGGCTCTTAGGATCTTCTTGATGATGAATTTGTCGGTCATCACTTCACTTCCTAAGCCGGCAATCTCATTTGTGATGAGAGCGAGCCTAGAGTACATTTTAGCGACACCTTCACCATCCTTCATTTTGAATTTGTTAAGCTGACTTTGAAGCACATCCAACTTGGATTCCTTGATGGAGTCGGTAGCTTCGTGCATATCAATCAAAGTATCCCAAATTTCCTTTGCATTCTCAAGACGGCTGATTTTGTTGAATTCTTCGGGGCACAATCCATTGAAGAGGATATCGCAAGCTTGAGCATTGTATTGCAACATCTTCAATTCTTTCGCGGTAGCTTCATGATTCGGTTCTCTCCCATCGAAGAATTCACCTTGCAAACCAATGCACACAATAGCCCAAACGGCAGGGTTATGTCCAAGAATATGCATTTTTCATCTTATGTTTCCAACTAGCAAAATTTGTACCATCAAAGGAAGGACCTCTACGATGGTAATTTCCCTTGCTAGATGCCATACTCTCCTAGGTTGTGAAACCAAGGCTATGATCACCAAAACTATGGAAATCAAGGCAAATGGAGACCAAAGCTCTGACACCACTTGTAGGATCGAAACTATGTCTTGACCAAATAAAAATCTAGCCTTTTCCCAATTTTAAGTCTTGGCAGATTTTAGCAACTTAGCACTAGTCAAGCAATCAACCTACACATGCAATTCTAAGAGTATAGCAGCGGAATATAAATCATTGCATATGAAGGTAAAGGGGAGGAGTTTGGAGGTAGCAAATCCAATGTAGACATGGAGATTTTTGGCGTGGTTCCGATAGGTGGTGCTATCGTACATCCATGTTGATGGAGACTTCGACCCATGAAGGGTAACGGCTGCGCGAGTCCACGGAGGGCTCCACCCACGAAGGGTCCATGGAGAAGCAACCTTGTCTATCCCACCATGGCCATCGCCCACGAAGGACTTGCCTCACTTGGGTACATCTTCCGAAGTAGGTGATCTCCTTGCCCTTACAAACTCCTTGGTTCAACTCCACAATCTTTATGGAGGCTCCCAAGTGACACCTAACCAATCTAGGAGACACCACTCTCCAAAAGGTAATAGATGGTGTGTTGATGATGAACTCCTTGCTCTTGTGCTTCAAATGAAAGTATCCCCAACACTCGACTCTCTCACACAGATTTGGCTATGGTGGAAAGATGATTTGAGTGGAAAGAAACTTGGGGAAGGCTAGAGATCAAGATTCTTGCGGTTGGATTGGAATGTCTTGGTCTCAACACATGAGTAGGTGGTTCTCTCTCAGAAATTGAATGCTGGAAGTGTAGGCACGTTCTGATGGCTCTCTCCATGAATGAAGAGTGGGTGGAGGGGTATATATAGCCTCCACACAAAATCTTACCGTTACACACAGATTCCCAAACTCAGTGAGACCAAGTGGTGAAACTCGGTCAGACCGATTCAGTTCAAAATGTGAACGTTAGGCTTTTTGGTGGGACCGACATGATCAACTCGATGGGACTGATGTGCTAGGGTTAGGGCATAACTTGATCTCGGTGAGACCGATCACATGAACTCGGTGGGACCGATTTCAGTAATAGGCAAATAGAGAGTTGGTCATGCAAACTCGGTGGGACCTATCGCTCATTTTGGTTTGACCAAAACGTTAAGAAAAGTAAACAAGGAGTTTGCATTGCGAACTCGGTGGGACCGATCGGTCATTTCAGTGAGACTGAAACGTTATGAAGGGAAACAGAGAGTTTGCAATCCCATCTCGGTTAGACCGAGATCCCTATCTGTGAGATCGAAGTGATTAGAGTTTGTGGCAATGGCTATGTCAAATGAACTCGGTGGCGCCAGATAAATCACATTGGTGGGGTCGAGTTTGACTTTAGGTTTAGGACATATGTGGATATGAGAAAGTGCTTGAGGGTTTTTGGAGCATATCACTAAGCATTTTGAGCAAGTAAGCCATTAAGCAACACCTCACCCCCTTTTAATAGTATTGGCTTTCCTATGGACTCAATGTGATCTTGGATAACTTAAATGAAAATGTAGAGTCTTGAGCTTTTTCCCAATATGTGTCCTTAGCATTTTGAGGGGTCCACATCTCTAGGTCATGCCATGCCAATCATTGAACTTTCTGAAATGATCATCTTGAAAGAGTATTGGTTCAATGAGCTATAGTTGTTAAGAATTACCAAAACCACCTAGGGATTAGTTGCACTTTCACATGGCCTCGGAACACTGGAGACCAAAAGGTCAAATGTGAATCATATAGTAGATATGATCAGCATAGCCATTGATGACTACTCCATCTCACGTGATGATCGGACATGGTTTAGTTGATTTGGATCACGTATCATTTAGATGACTTGAGGGATGTCTATCTAAGTGGGAGTTCTTAAGTAATATGATTAATGAACTTAATTTATCATGAACTTAGTCCTGATAGTTTTTGCGTATCTATGTTGTAGATCTATGGCACGTGCCACCATTCCCTTGAATTTTAATGCGTTCCTAGAGAAAGCTAAGTTGAAAGATGATGGTAGCAACTATACAGACTGGGTCTGTAACTTGAGGATTATCCTCATTGCTGCACAGAAGAATTATGTCCTTGATGCACCGCTAGGTGTACCACCCCCCCAGAACTACAGACATTGTGAATGCATGGCAGTCACGTGTTGATGACAACTCGATAGTTCAGTGTGCCATGCTTTACGGCTTAGAATCGGGACTTCAAAGACATTTTGAACGTCATGGACCATATGAGATGTTCCAGGAGTTGAAATTAATATTTTCAAGAAAATGCCCGAGTTGAGAAATATGAAGTCTCCAACAAGTTCTATAGCTGCAAGATGGAGGAGAACAGTGATGTCAGTGAACACATACTCAGAATGTCTAGATATCTTAATCACTTGACTCGGCTGGGAGTTAATCTTCCAGATGATTGTGTCATTGACAGAGTTCTTCAATCACTGCCACCAAGCTATAAAGTCTTCGTGATGAACTATAATATGCAAGGGATGGTGAAGACTATTCCCGAGCTCTTTGCGATGCTCAAGGCTGCGGAGATAGAAATCAAGAAGGACCATCAAGTGTTGATGGTTAACAAGACCACTAGTTTCAAGAAAAAGGGCAAGGGAAAGAAGGGGAACTTCAAGAAGAATGGCAAGCAAGTTTTCACTCTCGGGAAGAAGCCCAAGTCTAGACCCAAGGCTAAAACTAAGTGCTTTTACTACAAAGGGATTGGTCACTCGAAGCGGGATTGCCCCAAGTATTTGGCGTATAAGAAGGATGGCAAAGTGAACAAAGGTATATTTGATATACATGTTATTGATGTGTACCTTACTAATGCTCATAGTAGCGCCTGGGTATTTGATACTAGTTCTGTTGCTCGTATTTGCAACTCGAAACAGGGGCTACTGATTAAACGAAGATTGGCTAAGGATGAGGTGGCGATGCGCGTCGGGAATGGTTCCAAGGTCGATGTGATCGCCGTCGGCATGCTACCTCTACATCTTTCGCAATATATCAACTAGCCTACATATTTTCAGCGCACGTGGCTATTACCCAGATTGTTTCAACCTTTCATGTCATTCAGTCCAGGGTTCAAGCAAAATTTTCTTATATACTTATTTTGTGATTTCTTTATTTCCCACTCCATAAATTTGTGTCTTATACATCAACAAATTCCTGCAGCAACGCACGGGGTATCATCTAGTATTCATAATATTGATGCCAAAAGATGCAAAGTTGATAATGATAGTGCAACATATTTGTGGCACTGTCGTTTTGGTCATATCGGTGTAAAGCGCGTGAAAAAACTCCATGCAGATGGACTTTTGGAATCACTTGATTATGAATCACTTGATACTTGTGAACCGCGCCTTATGGGAAAGATGACTAAAACTCCGTTCTCCGGAACAATGGAACGAGCTAATGACTTATTGGAAATAATACATACCGATATATGTGACCCGATGAGTGTTGAGACTCGTGGCGGGTATCATTATTTTCTGACCTTCACAGATGATTTGAGCAGATATGGGTATATCTACTTAATGAAACACAAGTCTGAAACATTTGAAAAGCTCAAAGAATTTCAGAGTGAAGTGAAGAATCATCATAACAAGAAAATAAAGTTTCTACGATCTGATCGTGGAGGTGAATATTTGAGTTACGAGTTTGGCCTTCATTTAAAACAATGTGGAATTGTTTCTAAACTCACGCAACCTGGAACACCACAGCGTAATGGTGTGTCCGGACATCGTAACCATACGTTATTAGATATGGTGCGATCTATGATGTCTCCTACCGATTTACCACTATCACTTTGGGGTTATGCATTAGAGACAGATGTATTCACGTCAAATAGGGCACCATTAAAATCCGTTGAGATGACACCGTATGAACTGTGGTTTGGCAATAAACCTAAGCTGTCGTTTCTTAAAGTTTGGGGATGCGATGCTTATGTCAAAAGACTTCAGCCTGATAAGCTTGAACCCAAATTGGAGAAGTGCATATTCATAGGATACCCTAAGGAAACAATTGGGTACACCTTCTACCACAGATCCGAAGGCAAGATCTTTGTTGCCAAGAATGGAACCTTTCTAGAAAAGGAGTTTCTCTCTAAAGAAGTGAGTGGGAGGAAAGTAGAACTTGATGAGTTAATTGTACCTTCTCTCAACTTGGAAAGTAGCTCATCCGAGAAATCTGTTCCCGTGATGCCTACACCAACTAGAGAGGAAGCTAATGATAATGGTCATGAAACTTCAGATCAAGTTACTACAGAACCTCATAGGTCAACCAGAGCACGATCCGCACCAGAGTGGTACGGCAATACTGTTCTGGAAGTCATGTTACTTGACCATGACGAACCTATGAACTATGAAGAAGCTATGACGAGCCCAAATTCTGATGAATGACTTGAGGCCATGAAATCTGAGATAGGATCCATGTATGAGAACAAAGTGTGGACTTTGGTGGATTTTCCCGATGATCGGCGACCCATAGAGAATAAGTGGATCTTCAAGAAGAAGACTGACGCTAATGGTAATGTTATTGTTTATAAAGCTTGACTTGTCGCAAAAGGTTTTTTGACAAGTTCAAGGAGTTGACTACGACGAGACTTTCTCACCCGTAGCGATGCTTAAGTCTGTCCAAATCATGTTAGCAATTGCCGCATTTTATGATTATGAAATCTGGCAAATGGACGTCAAAACCGCATTCCTTAGTGGATTTCTTAAAGAAGAGTTGTATATGATGTAACCAGAAGGTTTTGTCGACCCTAAAGGTGCTAAAAAAGTGTGCAAGCTCCAGCGATCCATTTATGGACTGGTGCAGGCATCTCGGAGTTGGAATATACGTTTTGATGAGATGATCAAAGCATATGGTTTTATACACACTTCCGGAGAAGCCTGTATTTACAAGAAAGTGAGTGGGAGCTCTATAGCATGTCTAATATTATATGTGGATGGCATATTGTTGATTGGAAATGATATAGAATTTTTGGATAGCATAAAAGGATACTTGAATAAAAGTTTTTCAATGAAAGACCTCGGTGAAGCTGCTTATATATTGGACATCAAGATCTATAGAGATAGATCAAGACGCTTGATAGGACTTTCACAAAGCACATACCTTGATGAAGTTTTGAAGAAGTTCAAAATGGATCAGTCAAAGAAAGGGTTCTTGCCCGTGTTACAAGGTGTGAAGTTGAGTCAGACTCAATGCCTGACCACTGCAGAAGATAGAGAGAAAATGAAAGTCATTCCCTATGCCTGAGCCATAGATTCTATCATGTATGATATGTTGTTTACCAGACCTGGTGTGCGCCTTCCTATAAGTTTAGCAGGGAGGTACCAAAGTAATCCAGGAGTGGATCACTAGACAGTGGTCAAGAATATCTTGAAGTATTTGAAAAGGACTAAGGATATGTTTCTCGTTTATGGAGGTGACAAAGAGCTCATCATGAGTGGTTACGTCAACGCTAGCTTTGACACTGATCCGTATGACTCTAAGTCACAAACTGGATACGTATTTCTATTGAATGGTGGAGCTGTCTGTTGGTGCAGTTCCAAGCAGAGCATCGTGGCAGGATCTACGTGTGAAGTAAATTACATAGCTACTTCGGAAGCATCAAATGAAGGAGTCTGGATGAAGGAGTTCATATACGATCTAGGTGTAATACCTAGTGCATCGGGTCCAATGAAAATCTTTTGTGGCAATACTGGAGCAATTGCCTTGGCGAAGAAATCTAGGTTTAACAAAAAGACCAAACACATCAAGAGACGCTTCAACTCCATCCATACATACGGATCTGAATGTGGAAGACCCATTGACTAAGCCTCTTCCACTAGCAAAACATGATCAGCACCAAGACTCCATGGGTGTTAGAATCATTACAATGTAATCTACATTATTAACTCTAGTGCAAGTGGGAGACTGAAGGATATATGCCCTAGAGGGAATAATAAAGTTTTTATTTTATATTTACTTATTCATGATAAATGTTTATTATTCATGCTAGAATTATATTAACCAGAAACTTGATACATGTGTGAATACATAGACAAAACACGGTGTCCCTAGTATGCCTCTACTTGACTAGCTTGTTGATCAAAGATGGTTAAGTTTCCTAGCCATAGACATGTGTTGTCATTTGATGAATGGGATCAAATCATTAGGAGAATGATGTGATGGACAAGACCCATCCATTAGCTTAGCATAATGATCGTTCAGTTTTATTGCTACTGCTTTCTTCATGTCAAATACATATTCCTCCGACCATGAGATTATGCAACTCCCGAATGCCTTATGTGCTATCAAACGTCACAATGTAACTGGGTGATTATAAAGATGCTCTACAGGTATCTCCAAAGGTGTTTGTTGGGTTGGCATAGATCAAGATTAGGATTTGTCACTTCGAGTATCGGAGAGGTATCTCTGGGCCCGGTAATGCACATCATAAGAAGCCTTGCAAGCAATGTGACTAATGAGTTCGTTACGGGATGATGCATTACGGAACGAGTAAAGAGACTTGCCGGTAACGAGATTGAACTAGGTATGAAGACATCGATGATCGAATCTTGGGCAAGTAACATACCGATGACAAAGGGAATAATGTATGTTGTCATAACGGTTCGACCAATAAAGATCTTCATAGAATATGTGGGAGCTAATATGAGCATCTAGGTTCCGCTATTGGTTATTGACCGGAGAGGTGTCTCGGTCATGTCTACATAGTTCTCGAACCCGTAGGGTCCGCACGCTTAATGTTCGATGACGATTTGTATTATATCAGCTATGTGATTTGGTGACCGAATGTTGTTCGGAGTCCCGGATGAGATCACAGACATGACGAGGAGTCCCAAAATGATCGAGAGGTAAAGATTGATATATTGGATGATAGTATTCGGACACCGAAAGTGTTCTGGAATGTATCGGGTACATATCGGAGTACCGGGGGGGGTGACCGGAACCCTCCGGGGGGAGATATGGGCCATAGGAGGGAGGCACACCATCCCACAAGGGGTGGCGCCACCCCCCCCCAAGGAAGGAGGCTGAATAGGATTATGAGAGGGTGCGGTGCCCCCCTCTTTCCTTCTCCCCCTCTCTCTCTTCCCCTCTTTCCCCCTCCGGTAAAAGGGAAGGGGGTGGGCGAATCCAATTGGAGCCAAAGTAGGATTCCTCCTACTTGGGCGCGCCTAGGGATGGCTCCCTCCCCCTCCCTCCTTTATATATGTGGGGAGGGGGCGCCTATAACACACATCAATTGTTCCTAGCCGTGTGCGGCGCCCCCCTCCATAGTTTACGCCTCCGGTCATATTCTCGCGATGCTTAGGCGAAGCCCTGCGCAGATCACTTCACTATCACCATCACCATGCCGTCGTGCTGACGGAACTCATCTACTTCCTCGACACTCTGCTGGATCAAGAGCTCGAGGGACATCATTGCACTGAACGTGTGCAAAACTCGGAGGTGTCATGCGCTCGGTACTTGATCGTTTGAACGAGAATAAGTTCGACTACATCAACCTCGTTAAGCAAACGCTTCCACTTTCAGTCTACGAGGGTACTGGACACACTCTCCCCCTCTTGTTGATATGCATATCCTAGATAGATCCTGCGTGAGCGTAGGAATTTTTTTGAAATTACATGCTACGTTTCCCAACAAGGTTGGCCTGAACTAGGACATCTTGGCCATCACGGTCCATGACCTCTCAAACCTTGAAGTCTATTTTTATGAGCAGGAGATCAAGGATGTGGTGTTCTCCCTCTCCTCTGTCAAAGCTCCAGGCTGACGACTTCAATGGAGCCTTTTTCAAGTCATGTTAGGACAATGTGGCGAGGGGTGATTGCAATGGCCTCATCAACTCTGCCAACATCATCCTCCTACCCAAAAGGCCACCATGGCCCATGCGGGTGATTGCAGGTCGATCAGTCTGATCCATAGCTTGTCAAAGATCTTCTTGAAGATCCTGGCAAATAGGCTTGCTCTGATCGTCTCGATGTCATCTCCAAGTGCCAGAGTGCTTTTGTTCGCAAGTATTGCATCCACATCCATGACAACTGCATGCACGTATAGAGCCTCATTAAGGATCTCCACCGCAAGAATGCTCCCATAGTCTTCCTCAAGTTGTACATCTTGAAAGCTTTCGACTCGACAATTGGGCCAACTTTTTCAAGGTGTTGCATCTCTTGGTGTTCGGCCGGCGGTGGCAGGACTGGATCTGCATGTCCCGCGTCATTCTCCTTGATCCTTCTCAATGTCAACCTGGGACTACCCTTCCACCATGCTCGTGGTTTGCGCCAGGGGGGCTGCTATCCCCGATGTTCTTCCTCCTCGCTATCGACCCCTTACAGAATATTCTGAAGTTGGCTTTTGTGAGGGGGGGACCTGAAACCCATTTGTGCATGGACCACATCTTGCCGGATTTCCCTCTTCACGAACGATGTTGGTATTTTTGCCAACCCGAGCAAGGAAGAGCTCCATGTGATCTCCTTCATCCTTTTGGCCCTTGACGACATGAGTGGTCTGGTCACTAACCTAAAACTGAGATCCTCCCATTCGTTGCCATGACAGGGATCTACATGACACCCTCTCTGAATTCACCGCCAAGAGTGCTTCGTTCCCAGAAGGTACCTGGGGTTGCCCGTGCACTTTCATCACTTTTGCAATATTGATTATGAAGGCCTCACTGGGGTTGCCCGAGCAACAGGCCATGCGCACTCGTCGAGGCAGGGGAGTTGGATGAGGTTAATGGAGTACGCCAGCGTGCGTCTCAAAGTGCGTGGGTGGCAACCATGGGCGACCAAGTGGGCAACCATGAGATGCGGGTGCGGGCCTAGAGGTCATCGACTCTATCCCCATCCCCATGGATGCCCATGTGACTTTGAAATACTCACCTCCCTTGAGAGGTGTTCCTCCACGCCAACCAGCTAAAATCCCACGAGTGCGCTATTCCTTGGTGCCCAGCACCACGCCAGCAAAGTGACGAACCAGTGGGAGTTGGTCGGCAGAGTTGGGTAAAGAGCATGAATTTTTTAGCTTTGGTCATTTTGCAGAAACTACCCAAAGAAACAACTTTTAGAGACAAGTTAAACCCCAAACTTCTTTTTTTGAACTAAAATGATACACTTAAACCAATTAGTAGACTAAAGTGTGCAGTTTTTAAGTTAATGAACTAAAGCGTGCATCTGTATGAGTTTGGAACATGAAGTAACAAAGCATTCCACTCTTATTAGGGCTTCTATAATGCATGGTGTTTAGAGGAGGTGTTTAAAGAAATAAATCAGCCTCCTCTTAAGAATCAATGCTTATTTGTTGAGGATTGACACTTTTTTGATAGGGAATAACTTTATTTCTCAAACAATAGTGTCGATAGCATACTGTACAGAAGAAGACTCAACGGTGCGAAATTGAAGTGTATTCACCGGGAAGATGGACAAAAGCTGTTGGCAGAGATACATGGAGGCATATGTGGCCACCACATTGGCGCAAGAGCACTTGCCGGCAAAGCTTTCCGGCAAGGTTTCTTTTGGTCGACGGCCCTCCAGGATGCAACTGCACAAGTAACCAAGTGTGAAGCGTGTCAGTTCCACTCCAAACAGATACACCAGCCAGCTCAAGCTCTCCAGACGATCCCTTTGTCCTGGCCATTTTTGGTCTAGGGGCTCGATATACTCGGCCCCTTCCCCCGAGCTGTCGGGGGCTTTGAGTACTTATACGTCGCAATCGACAAGTTCACAAAGTGGCCGGAAGTGCAGCCAGTGAGGAAGGTGACAGCACAGTCCGCAGTCAAGTTCTTCAGGTCGATTGTTTGCCGTTTCGGGATCCCTAACAGGATCATCACCGACAACGGCACGCAATTCACGAGCCGCACCTTCATGCAATACGTCCAAGACCTTGGCGCCAAGGTCTGCTTCGCTTCTGTTGCTCATCCGAGAAGCAACGGTCAAGTAGAGAGGGCAAATGCTGAACTGCTGCGCGGGCTCAAGACCAGAACTTTCGACAGGCTGCACAAATGCGGAAGGAACTGGATCGAGGAGCTGCCGGTGGTTCTTTGGTCGATCAGAACGACGCCAAATCGAGCCACTTGCCAGACACATTTCGCTCTAGTCTATGGAGCAGAGGCAGTTCTCCCCACGGAACTCGTATACGGATAGCCTCGAGTGCTCGCTTATGATGAGCTTGAGCAAGAACAGCTGGGGCAAGACGACGCGCTGCTCCTTGAGGAAGATCGTCTTCAGGCTGCTGTACGAGCTGCTCGATATCAGCAAGCTTTGCGCCACTATCATAGCCACAAAGTTAAAGCCAGAAGCTTCGAGGAAGGCGACCTTGTTCTTCGGCGCGTTTAGTCCGCCAAGAATTCCAACAAGTTGACGCTGAAGTGGGAAGGCCCTTATCGGGTGAGACGAGTCACAAGGCCTGGCACTGTCCGCCTTGAGACCGAAGATGGCATTCCGGTGAGCAACTCCTGGAACATAGAACATCTTCATAAGTTTTTCCCATAAGGCGCGGTTGCCGGAACCCGTTCCGGCAACCACCTTTTGTACAAGTCTTGCCGCTGTTGCATGTAATCCTTTGTACAAAGCCGGGCGCAGATCCCGTGCATAAGTAAAACCCCATGTGCTCCGCACAACTTGTCCATTTCATGTGTTAGTTCCTTTCTTGCATGCGATTATCTGACACTTTGTGCAGCACCTACATCCGGTAAGCAGTAACGAGCCGGAGAGCTCCATATTATTGTTTTCTCTTCTTTCTTTTTCTTTTAAAGGAAAAGAAGGTTCCCTCGCACACAAGTTTGCCGGGGGGGAAGGAGAAGATTGTGGTATGGGCCAGGCGTCGTTCAAGCAAAGTTTTGCCTTGCCGGGAAGCAAACGACAGAAAAGCTAAGTTGCCAAAGTTTGAGCAATCACTTTTTTAAATTTTTGAGTTATCTTCCTCGAACGACCCTGCTTTGTATGGAAAACCTGTGCGCGGAGGAACCTACTCGTGGCTAGTTGCGCCCTTACTTTGTTTCGAGTCCGCTCAACAGCTTAAGCATGCTGCAACTAGTCGCGACAAGGTTTCTTGTTAGAGGCAGCGCCGCCAGCAGGCTGCTGAAGTTCCGCACTCAGCGCTCGCGGCTCGGGCGCCTGCGCCGACAAGTTCCCTAGAAGCGTAGGGTAAAAACATACAGAGGAAGGAATCTAGTAGAGGAAATAACATTGCAATTGATAATAGAAATCAAGTTATATTACAAGATAACTTGTCGCAGCTCTAATAGACTATTTTCATAACATGATTGGCAGCGACAAGGGAAAAGAAGAAATGGGCGGCCTAATCTACGCGTCCGCCCTCGACTCTCTTGATCTCGCTCACCTTGTCCACAATGGGTGCGACAAGGGCCTTGAGTGCGTCCAGATCGGCATCAGGCGGCAAGGACCTGAGGACGTTGGTGAAGCTGAGGCCTGGGTTGCGGAAGGCCACCTTCATCAGCACCTTCTGGAGAACCCCGGCGCAGATTTTGCACGACTCATCGGCCAGCTGCTTCGGGATCCTTTCCCAGAGCCACTGGAGTGCCGTCGCCACGCCCTTGAAGAACAGGCTGAGCTTGGCGCTGGGTTGAAGACTCTCGTCGGAAGGATACCCAAAGTCCTCCATCCCCAGCTGCGCCAGCTCCTCGTTGATGACTGCGGCAGTGTTCACCAAACCCTCGGTCCAGTGCTCCACTGTGTCCCTGAACGAGTTCTGGGTAACTGCAATGCTCTCCAGCAGCGCCGCGTCAGCCTTGACCTTCTCCGCCAAGGTCTTCTCCCGCTCCTTGGCGGCCTCCAGCGTCTGCATTAGCGTGGCCAGCTTCAGCTCCAGGTCTGCTTTGGAATCCTTGGCGGCGCTGAGCTCCTTGCCCCTCTCAGCGAGAAGGCCTTGCAGCTCACCGTGGGCGGCAGCATCCTTCTTGCGCTCACGCTTGAGCGCGGCAAGCTCCTCGCCGCTCTTCCCAATGTCGGCCTCCAGCTGCGCCACCTTCTCATCTAGCTCTTTCTTGGCGGCCTCTGCAGTTGCCGCAGCGTCCTTTGCCTCCTTGAGCGCCCCGCCAAGTGCTCGCTCGCGCTCGGCGAGCTCTTCCTCGTAGCTGTCGAGGTGGGCCTTCCGCTGCACTAGTTCACCTTCCCGCGCGGACTGCTTCTCGGCAGCCAGCCTTTGTTCCTCCTCAGCCTCGGCCTTCTCGAGAAGAAAGGCCGTGCGCTCCTCGTCGACTCGCTCCCGCTCCTGCGCCAGAGACCGGAGAACTTCTTGATTTTGGCCCCGGAGCTCCTCCGCGCGCTTCTCCATGTCCACTCCCGCCTTCGCGACAAGCGCTTCCCGGGAAGCCAGCTTGGCTTGCCGGGCGCGGTAGAGTGACAGCAGCTTCCGCAGCAGCTCCTCCTCCTCAAGCTCGCCGCTGCTGCTGCCGGGCGCGTCAACCAATGACAGTCCAGCAGAGGCGAGCACCTCCCCGTCAAAAGTCTCCCCCTCGACCGGTGCCCTGGAGCTCGACGCCCATGGTAGCTTGATGAAGATGTCGCCGCCGGCCATCAAATAGGCGCCGGACTGGGGCTCCTCGAAACCCGGCTCCGCAGAAGCGGCAGAGGGATCGGCGGTCGGCGTAGCGCCTGGCGCTCCTGCGGCCTCAGGGTCGTCAGTGCAATCGCCCGACCCCTCGCCGGCTTCCGCAGCAGCAGCCCCGGCGGCCTCCTCGCCGGCGGTCTCATCAGCACCGGCACCTTCCTCGCCGGCACCCTCTGTCTCCATTGGCTCAGCCGAAGATGGATCTAAAGAACGAAGAAGGGAGGAAAATCAATCAAAAATCCAAGAAAGGAAAAACGGAAGAAGCAGAACCCAAAGGAGAGTTTCTGGGCAAGTGGATTACCTACGCCAAGATCTTCAGTTGCGACCTCGGTCGCCGTAGGATCAGCAGTGTCGTCCCTTGCTGGAGAGTCCCCCCTTGCCGGAGAGCGCTCCCTTGCCGGGGACTCCTCCCTTGGCGGCGCAGTCGAAGAAGGTGGCACTTCGGGACCGGCCTCCGGGCGCTCCTGATGAGGCTGCTCTGCTCCTGCACAAGTCAACAAGCAAGATATCAACAAAGGAAAAAGCACTCAAGCGCACCCGGCAGCAGAAGGCTAAACTATGAACTTACGCTGGGGGCTGCGCTGGCGGATGCTTTGAGGAGTGATTTCCAGGTCCGTCAAGGTGATCTCGGACCCACCCCCTATCGACAAGGTGGGGTCATCTTCGATGACGATCACCGCGGCCTTGGCCCTTTTCGCCGCTCTCTGGGCCAGCGTTCTGAAAAGAAAGGAGTCCAGATTGGAGCAAGTCAGATACAAGATATAAACAGCAAGATTGAAGAACTACAAGAGCACCAAAGGAACTCACTCTTCTTCCTCCTCGTCGGAGCTGAGCGCGGAAAGATCGAAGTCCGGCCCTCTTCCGGTGAGGCGAGGTGGAGGAGTAGGATCCCTTGCCCGCTTGGCGGGGGCAGTGGCGGTGGCCTGGGAAGATGCCGCTCCAGTTGCCGCTGTTGCGTGAGGCGCTCCCGCGGCAACATTGCTTGCCGCGGTAGAGCGCGTCGTGCGGCTCGGTGGCTGTGGAGCCGGCTGCCGCCCCGCTGCGTCCCCGGCCCTGCGAAGGCGCCTCCTTGGCGGGGCCGGGGGCTCCGCCTGCGGCAAGTTCTCTGAAGGCTCAGCCTCCTCCTCGCCGGCCTCGCTCGACTCGGCTTCAGAACCGGCAGGCTCCTCTTCACCCATGAACTCCGCGCGTTCGGCAAGGTTTGCCGCCTCTGCAGCCTCCGCCTCCTCCACGGTGAACCCGAATGCGCCCGCGGCAGCTGCAGCCGCAGCCTCTTCCGCCCTGGTGGCGATGAGCTGCAGCTCCTCGTCGGTGGTGTCACGGGTGAGGCTCTTCTGCTCGTCAGCGCGGACCGGCACTTCCTCCAAGGTGTCGAAGAACGCTCGCACAACGTCATCCGCGGGCTCTTGCCAAGTTGGGACGATGCCGTGTGAATCGCACAACGGCATCATGGCGCGGATCCGGTCAAGCGAAGAGTTATTGCACAAAGGAACTACGCCCCTCGGCAGTGTGAATGGGTGCTGGGGGTCGCGTTTGAATAATTCCAAGAGCATTGCGTCCAACTCCAAGACGGTGAAGTTGTAGTTGAGGCCCGGCCGCAGTCTCATGATGTCCGCCGAGTTCTTGAACTCCCAGGCGGGCCTCCCCCTCTCCTGCAGGGGGGCAATGCGGCAGCGAAGGAAATCTGCCCCGACAGCACCTACAGTGAGCCCGGCAAGCCTGAGGCGAATAATCCTAGTGATGGCGATCTTCAGCCTCTCGTCTTCCGGGGCCACGTTGCTCCAGTCATTGCCGCGCACTATTGGAGTTTTGCGCACGGCAGTGAAGGGCTGCGGATCTTCCTCGACGATCCAGCACCACTCCGCTCTCCACTCCTCCCACTTGCTGCGGAGCTCACCCTCCAAGTACGCATCCTTCTTGCCGACTCTCGAGATCCAAGCAATCCCTCTGGCAAGCGGCTCTCCTCTCTCTACCCGAGGCATGAAGTAATGGCGGAAAAGGGCAACACTAGGGTGGACTCCGACAAAGTTTTCGCACAAGTGTGCGAAAACTGCCATGGTCAGGACAGCATTGGGGGTGAAGTCAAGGAGGCGGAAGCCATATGTGTTCATAATGTCACAGAAGAACTCCGAGAAAGGCGGGCAGAGCCTGCAATAAAAGAATAGTGGGAAGAACGGGTACCCATTTGGAGCCAGCTTCGAAGCGGTAGCCGGGAGTACCCTCGTGCGCGGATGCGCACGCGTCTCCGTCGCCCAAAAGAGGTAGAAGTACTCCCTTAGCTCCTGCACGCCGAGCTGGGGGTGAAGATCGCCCGCTCCTTCCGCAGCGCCGCGAGCCGCTGCGCCTCGGCCGACTTCACACCCTTTCCCTTGTCGGCTTTCGGGCCCATGGCGGAGGTGGTGAGGGAGGTCGACGGCGTGGAGATGCTGGTGACAATGGGAGGGGCGGAGCGCTGCTCTCTCGGCTTCGAGGAGAAGGGGGGAGCGACGGAGTTTGTGAAGAAGGAGTAGCAGCAACCAGCGAGGGGGAACGAACTGCCCCTGTTTCCTCTGCTTATAAAGAGGGACGGGGCGGACGTTTCGCCCTTCCTAATAAACAACCACCCACGATCTCCCCCACGATGCCGCATTCAACGCGTGCCGTTATGGGGGAGCGCGGTGGATATGGAGCGAGATTTGGTGTAGCCCAGCCCGCGTGTGCCCGTGCCCTGTCTTGGGCCTGGCCCAACAGCGCTCGGCACCGTGTCTGGCCCAGGCCCGGGGGCTCCTGTCGGTGTACTAGAATAGGGGTACCCTAGTACCCCGAACTTGTGCACGGGCAGTTGCAGCACCCCGCGGCAAGGCTTGCCGGGCGAACGCCAAGACCCTCCAAGGTTCCCTTGGAGCCATCGAAGAACAAAGTATTTAAGCTAAGGAGACAAGACCCCGGCAAGAGGAGCTTGCCGGGAAGGCCAACCAAGGCGCTCCAAGGAACTTGCCGCGACGCGCCACGCGCTCCGGCAAGGCAGCAAGCCCCCGGCAAGAGGAGCTTGCCGGGAAGACTAAACAAGGTACCCCGGGGCCCGATGAGCGACAAGCTTCTGGACCTGGCAAGATAACAACAGCGGCAAGGCGCTTGCCGCGGCAGGCGGCCACTCTGCGCCCATGCTCCAGCGCATCCACCAACATGTCGCTCTGGGGGCCTCTCCGGGCGCGCGTGGCGGGAGGCTATGCAGCCAGCGGTGCGTAGTGGCATGCGAAGCTGACAAGATCGCCATCGTGGCGAACGGTGGCGCCCCTAACGGTCCTTTTCTGCACTGTTCGGGCGACTCGGACGGGCATTTAATGCCCTTGTCCCCTGCCGTCAGGGTTAGGTAGGGTGCACTGTACAAACAACTGTATCAACTACCTCACTTTTTACGTTTTTACCCTCCTCTACGTTGCCACCTGTCGGTGACCCCTTTAGCATATAAAAGGAGGCCCATGCGCAACGTAGAGGGGGTTAGGAGATTCGGACGGTTAGCTTCGACTCATTCGTAGCCCAGAAAACACATCACTCTCTCGCTCGAGAGCAAGAACACCAGATAATACAACCAGACAAGCAGCAGTAGGAGTGTTATCTCTCCGGAGAGCTCCGAAGCTAGGTAAACCGCTCATGTGCTTCGCCTCGATCTTAGGTGCGACAAGTGTTGGAGTGGAGGACAGGTATCTTTTCAAGTCCTGCAGCACAGCCTCCGCTTCCGGAGTCCATTTCATTGGACCTGCCTTCTTCAAAATTTTGAAAAATGGCAGGGCGCGTTCAGCAGATCTAGAGATAAACCTGCTGAGAGCAGCCACGCAACCGGCAAGTCTTCGTACATCCTTGACGCGCTTTGGTGCTTCGATTTGCTCAATGGCCTTGATCTTGTCGGGATTGGCTTCAATTCCCCGCTGAGACACGAAGAACCCGAGAAGCTTGCCGGAGGGGACTCCAAAAACACACTTCTCGGGGTTGAGCTTGAGGTTGATTTTGCGCAGATTTGCAAATGTCTCGTCTAAATCTTGAATTAGGGTCGCCCTGTTCTTGCTCTTGACCACTATGTCATCCATGTAGGCTTCCGCATTTCTGTGCATCTGCGGCTCAAAAGCATGGTGGACTACCCTTGCGAATGTTGAACCAGCATTCTTCAAACCGAAAGGCATCCGTACGAAGCAGTACGTGCCACACGGGGTGATAAATGCGGTTTTCTCTTCATCTTCTTCTGCCATGAAGATCTGATGGTATCCTGAGTATGCATCATGAAATGAAAGCAAATCACATCCGGCCATGGAGTCAACAATCTGGTCAATACGCGGCAAGGGAAATGGGTCTTTGGGACAAGCTTTATTAACATCAGTGAAGTCAATACAAAGTCTCCATTTCCCGTTAGCCTTGCGCACCACAACAGGATTGGCCAACCACGTGGGATGGAGCACTCCTCTGACAAGGCCTGCTGCTTCCAACTTCTTGATTTCTTCTGCTATGAATTCTTGGCGCTCCACTGCCTGCTTCCTGATTCTCTGCTTGACGGGCCGCGCATGAGGACAGACGGCAAGGTGGTGCTCAATTACTTTCCTGGGAACACCGGGGATATCAGACGGTTGCCATGCAAACACGTCGACATTCGCCCACAGGAAAGCAACGAGCGCGCTTTCCTATTTGGGGTCAAGAGTGGCGCTGATGGTGAAGGTACCACCAGCGCCATCCTCCTTGGCGGACACCTTCTTGGTCTCAGGTGGAGCTGCCATTGCCTTCTTAGACTTGCCGGTGGAGCTCGATGGTGCGTCCTCGACGGTAGCGCAGCACTCCGAAGAGGTGCGCTTGCCGGAGTGGGCATCAGAGCTCTTGCCGGACTTGGTCTTCTTCTTCCCCCCGGGAGCTCCAGCGGCAAGGGTCTGGTGTTCTGCTGCAGCTGCTGCTTCCCGGTAGATCTTGTCGGCACAGATAAGAGCATCCTTCTTGTCACCAGGGACAGAGATGACGCTTATTGGGCCTGGCATTTTTAGTACGTTGTACGCATAGTGAGAGGCTGCCATGAACTTGGCGAGTGCTGGACGGCCAAGGATTCCATTGTAAGGTAATGGAAAGTCGGCAACGTCAAACGTGACCCTCTCAGTCCTGAAGTTCAGCTCACTGCCAAATGTTACCGGCAACGTGATCTTTCCCTTCGGCTTGCTCCTTCCCGGGTTGATTCCTTGAAATGTACCGGTCTCTTCGAGCTCGCTGTCAGGGATCTGGAGTTTCTGGAGCACCGCGGAGGAGATCAGGTTCAAGCCGGCCCCGCCGTCAACTAGCATCTTTGTGACCTTGAGGTTGCGGATTGTTGGTGAAACCAACATCGGCAAACACCCGACCGCGGTTGTGCGATCAGGGTGGTCCTCAATATCAAAGATGATAGGCGTGCTGGACCATTTCAGAGGCTTGCGTGACTCGATGGGTGGTTCTGCTGCATTAACTTCCCGCACCCACTGCTTGAGCTGGCGGTGCGAGGCATGCAGAGAAGCACCACCGTCAATGCACAGGACCTCTGTGGCTTTCTGGAACTCCTGCTCATCAGTCTCCTCATCATCCATATCTTCATCGTTGCCGTCATCTTCATCCTTGTCGCGGCTGCGAGGAGGTCTGTCTCCTTGTCACTGCTTGGCCTTGCCGCGGCGTCCTCCTCGGCCGAGACGTTTCTTGCCGGATCCACCAACTCCTTCCTGGGCCTTTTCCTTGTCGCGCCGCTCGTATTCAGCTTTCTGTTGCTCAACAAGCTGCTCGACTCTCTTACAGTTCTGAAGATCATGGCCCTTGGTGCGGTGAATCTTGCAATACTGCTTGTTGGTGCCGTCCTGCTTGTCGGCGACCGCCACCTCCATAGCAACCTCCTTGCCGGAGTCACCAGCTTTGGCTTCCTTGGCGCCGCCACCGTTGCCGGACTGCTCAACAACTAGCACTTCTTTGACTTTCCTCCTTCTGTTGTTCCGCCGCCGGTTTTTCCTTGTCGGGGCAGCATCTTCGCTGTCAGATCCTCCCGCTCCTATATTTTCTCCGCGGAGTCTCCTCCCTTCCTCAGCACGCGCACACTTGTCGGCCAGTGCATATAACTCACTAACGTCCCTGATCTTGCACATCGCCATTTCCTCCCGCATCCTGCGGTTCCGCACGTTCTGATGGAACGCGCTGATCACCACGGCAGGGTGGACGTCTGGGATGTTGTGCTGCACACTACTGAATCTCTGAATGTACTTGCGCAGGGGCTCTCCTTCCTTCTGGGCGAGCAGGTGAAGATCACTCTCCTGGCCATGAGGCTTGTGTCCGCCTGTAAAGGCGCCGACAAACTGATGGCACAGATCAGCCCAAGAGGATATGGAGTTGTCCGGCAAGTGCATGAGCCAGGATCTGACATTGGGCTTGAGCACCAGCGGGAAGTAGTTGGCAAGGATCTTGTCATCTCGTCCCCCGGCAGCTTGCACCACAATGGTGTAGATGCTGAGGAACTCTGACGGATGCGTCTTGCCGTCGTACTTCTCCGGTACGTCTGGCTTGAAGTTCTTTGTACTGGGCCACTGGACTTGCCGCAGCTCACGAGTGAACGCAGGACAACCTACCGCGTACGGCAGATCGCCTGGTTCCCCTGGCGCATGCATGTCAACAGAGGGCCCAGCGCGCTTGTCGGATTGACGTCGCGCTTTTCTTCGGCGCTCGATGCGGGTTCGAGCGTCTTCTTGTTGTCGATCATGAAGAACTTGGCGCTGATCGCGACGAGCTCGTGGATCCGACGATGCAGTGGAGTCGCTGTCGAGGTGGATCCGGCGAGTCGGCGATCTTGGCCTTCGGGGCGGTGATTGCATGGTAGTTGCACCTCCACCCGTTTCGTCACCACCGGCTCGCGCCTGGCAACCCTGCCCCGGCGGCGACGCGCTCGGCCGCCGTGGAGTGTCTCCGTTGGCGTAGCCGATGAGACTCTGAATGGTAGCCCTCCATTCGTCGATCTTGTCCGACGTCGGAGGGTAATCTAGAAGAAGTTGAGCTCGCGCCAAAGCTTCTGCTGGAGTGGTGGGTGGCAGTGGCGGACGGCGCGAGGAGCGGGACATGCTCGAACTTCTAACTATGTTAGAAGGAGCAGTATCCCGTCCAGGCGACCGTGCCCCGCTCGTGCCAGCCTGCCGGCGTGCATGCTGGTCTTGAACGTCCCGAAATCCACCAGCTTGATCTTGGCCCAACGGACGTATGGCGCTGCGAACACCATGATGCTGTTCGTCCCGCGCCTCCTGAGACAGGCGCGGTGCGCGTACGGACGCCGAGGTCTGTGCTGCCTTGTCCTTGGACTTGGCAGCACTGTGAGCACCCTCATCGACGGCTGTTCTTCCGCCGGCGTCCACTCCACCACCCGTTTGCTCCAACGGTGGCGGAAACGACGTGGACGGAGCGGCTGCCGCCGAAGTCTTCTTCTTCGGTGGCATGTTGATGAAGGGAACGAAGATCTAGCTCGTGTGAACACCGGATCAGGTTCACACAATCTCGATGCCCCCTACCTGGCGCGCCAAAGATGTCGGGGAAACTGATCCTCGAACACCTATGGGGCCGGTGGACCGGGCCCCTTTCGGTTCGGCGGGGGGCGGAGGTCGCACGAAGAGCAGATCGAGGCGAAGCACACAAGCGGTTTACCCAGCTTCGGAGCTCTCCGGAGAGATAACACTCCTACTGCTGCTTGTCTGGTTGTATTATCTGGTGTTCTTGCTCTCGAGCGAGAGAGTGATGTGTTTTCTGGGCTACGAATGAGTCGAAGCTAACCGTTCGAATCTCCGAACCCCCTCTACGTTGCGCATGGGCCTCCTTTTATATGCTAAAGGGGTCACCGACAGGTGGCAACGCAGAGGAGGGTAAAAACATAAAAAGCGAGGTAGTTGATACAGTTGTTTGTACAGTGCACCCTACCTAACCCTGACGGCAGGGGACAAGGGCATTAAATGCCCGTCTGAGTCGCCCGAACAATGCAGAAAAGGACCGTTAGGGGCGCCACCGTTCGCCACGATGGCGATCTTTTCAGCTTCGCATGCCACTGCGCACCGCTGGCTGCACAGCCTCCCACCACGCGCGCCCGAGAGGCCCCCAGAGCGACACGTTGGTGGATGCGCTGGAGCATGGGCGCAGAGTGGCCGCCTGCCGCGGCAAGCGCCTTGCCGCTGTTGTTATCTTGCCAGGTCCAGAAGCTCGTCGCTCACCGGGCCTCGGGGTACCTTGTTTAGTCTTCCCGGCAAGCTCCTCTTGCTGGGGGCTTGCTGCCTTGCCGGAGCGCGTGGCGCGTCGCGGCAAGTTCCTTGGAGCGCCTTGGTTGGCCTTCCCAGCAAGCTCCTCTTGCCGGGGTCTTGTCTCCTTAGCTTAAATACTTTGTTCTTGGATGGCTCCAAGGGAACCTTGGAGGGTCTTGGCGTTCGGCCGGCAAGCCTTGCCGCGGGGTGCTGCAACTGCCCGTGCACAAGTTCGGGGGTACTAGGGTACCCCTATTCTAGTACACCGACAAATAGCTAGATCGTTTACAATTTGAAGGGAAATAAAGTCGGGCACACCTTCATCCCAGACCATAGAGGATCTAGTACTAAGAGCATTCTTTGCTATAGAATCGGCAACACTATTTGCCTCCCGAAAGCAATGGATCACCTCCACTTTGGCAAAATCAGACCCCAAATGCCTGCACTCCATGTATATGGACACTTCTTGGCCCAGATAATCCTCCTGGTTAATTATGTCAACCGCATTGGAGCTGTCTGATTCCAGAATAAGAGAGTTACATCCAATAGTCATTGCCAAAATCAGTCCATTACGAATAGCCACCACCTCCGCAGATTTAGCTGATGTAACATGCGATATAAAACATGATGTTGCTGCAATAAAATCTCCTCTATCATCTCGAGCTACTGCCCCAGTAGCTCCCGTCATATTCTCCGGGCTGAACGCTGCATCAACGTTTATCTTAACTCTTCCACTAGTTGGCTTTTTCCACATGTGATCACATACACGGATAGGCTGGTTTGGGGTTTCAGCCCTCACAAAATTTGTGGCCAAGACTTTGTGGAAATGGTTGTACGTTCTGGCGATCGTATCTCCTCTCCTTTCACATATTGCCTGTGCTGCCACCAGATGTACCAGCTGCCGACCGCCATAAGCTCCATCAAGGGGATGTCACCCACCAAAGCCTGTCATGTCATGAGCACATCCATTGTAATTGCGCCAGATTGGTCTACGGCTACCGCCCATTCAACCTCCTCCCTTACCCCAAGCTGAGACCAAACATCTAGAGCTCTTTTGCATGTGAACAAGCAGTGTTGGGAGTCTTCCATACCCACTGTACAGATCGGGCATTGGGCTGATGTTGGTATGTGCCTCCCTGCCAATGTCCCACGGCACGGTAGGACGCCCCTGAGAACTTTCCAAAGAAAGTGTTCTATTTTCCCAGGAACCCGCATCCTCTAGATATACTTCCATATGTCATTGACTCGATAACTTCCCTGCCCATCCGTCCTGTTCCAGTGGTTCCCGTATTGATGATCAAACTCAACATGGTATGCTGAGCGGACTGAGAACGAACCAGATTTTGTATGATGCCATGCTATGAAATCCTCCACTAACTCCACCCGAAGTGGGATTTGCATGATTCTGTATACATCCACTGGGTTGAAGACTGCTAGCAACAACTCTTCATCCCACTCGCCTGAATGCGGGTTTATCAATTCTTCAACTTTCCCCAACACAGTAGCTCCTTTAGGTGTGATAATTTTTCGTGATTCACTCGTTGGAATCCATGGATCATTCCAAATATCTATGTGTGAGCCTCTGCCAACCCGCCAGATGCATCCTCTCTTGAAAGTTTGTATGCCCATTACGATGCTCTGCCAAGTAAATGAAGAACCTTTCTTAGGTCCCGCGTTAAGAATGTTACCATCCGAATAATATTTTGCACTAAGGACTTGTGAACACAAAGATTCAGGATTCTGGAGTAGTCGCCAACACTGTTTTGCTAGTAAAGCAAGATTGAAACTGTGTAGGTCTCTAAACCCCATACCTCCCCTCTTCTTTGGGACGCACATCTTCCACCATGCAAACCAATGCATTTTATTTTTCTCCTCAGTGTCTCCCCACCAAAACCCTGCGATCTCATCAGTAATAGCCTTACAGATCCCTTTGGGCAATTTGAACACTGACATTGCATATGTAGGGATTGCTTGAGCCACTGCTTTCATCATAATTTCTTTTCCTTGCATAGAAAGTACCTTCTCCTTCCATCCCTTTATCCTCTGACAGACTCTATCAATGAGATGCTGAAAACAGTCACTTTTATCAACACCTACCAAAGTAGGCAAACCAAGATATTTATCTGAAAGTGCTTCTATCAATATGCCAAGAGTATTACAAATATCTTCTCTAGTATTCACCCTTGTGTTAGGACTGAAAAAGATACTAGATTTTGTCGTACTTACCAATTGCCCCGAGCTGCCACAATACATGTCCAGAACTTTTTTCAACGTGTTTGCATTCTGAGTATTAGCTTTCATGAGGATTAGTGAGTCATCCGGAAAAAGAAGGTGAGAGATAGATGGTGCATTTCTGCAGACCCGGACTCCTTCTAGTCCCCCAATCTCCTCCTCATGAGCTAGCAGACATGACAGGCCTTCAGAACAAAGAAGGAACAAATATGGTGACAAGGGATCACCCTGTCTTAAACCTCTAGTTGGATCAATTTCATCTGTCTTGCACCCATTAAATCTCACTCTGTAGCTAACCGTGGAGACACACTCCATTATCATGTCCACCCAAAGTGGATGGAACCCAAGCTTCAGCATAACTTGTTTTAAGAAGCCCCACTCGACTCGATCATAAGCCTTGAGCATGTCGAGTTTTACTGCACAAAACCCGTTGGAACCATGTGTCTTCTTCTTGATGGCATGGAAGCATTCATACGCCACCAACACATTATCCGTAATTAATCTGCCCGGGACAAATGCACTTTGTGTTGGGGAGATGATATCAGGTAAAAATTTCTTGAGCCTATTAGCTAGCATTTTAGAGATGATTTTGTAAATCACGTTGCATAGACTAATGGGCCTATACTGAGTAATCACCTCTGGACTGTCCACCTTCGGAATAAGAATGATATTAGTTTGGTTCCAACTTGCTGGGATATTCTGATTGTTTATTGATTCCAGCACCTCATCAGTTAGCTCTTCACCAAGAATATGCCAAAATCTCTTGTAAAAAACTGCGTGAAGCCCGTCCAGGCCTGGGGCTTTCATATCCCCTATCTGGAACAGTGCCTTATGCACATCCTCACGAGAGTAAGGTGCAATCAACATTCTATTCATCTCAGTTGTAACTCTCGGTTTCACGGCTCGGAGAAGATCCTGGTCAAATTCAACAGAATCAGACATAAACAAGCTCCCAAAATAATCACAGATTAATGGGTTGAGGTTATCATTCCCCTCCACCCATCCATTATTATTATGCTTTAACTTTTTTATCATATTCCTCCTGCACCTAGCTGATGCAAACTGATTAAAGTACTTAGAGTTTCTATCACCTCGGCGTAGCCATCTAACCCTGCCTCGTTGGGCCCAAAAGATCTCTTCTTCATCAAGTAAATTTTCAATGAGAACAGAGAGGTCCTTTTGTTTTATTCGGCTCTGTTTCGTATACTCTTGCCTCATCACCTTTTCCAGATCTTGTTGGGCCTGTTTCAACCTGTTACGAGGCCCCTTGAGCACTCGTCTATCCCATGCATGCAGATCACTATGAACAGCCTCCACTTTGTCTTTGATCGAAGGACAAAGCCCTCTATGAATCGCCTTCTGCCATGCTGTTTTGATGATCTCCTCGACTAGTTCTCCTTCCAGCCATCGTGCTTCAAACCGGCGAACCACCTTGCACCGACCAGCAGATGCATCTGAAAGATATTCAGTATCCAATAAGATGGGGCGGTGATCAGATTTCCCCATCTCAAGATTACATAACCCCGCCAATGGGTGCATGTTCATCCAGTCTGCATTTGTTACCGCTCGGTCCAGCCTCTCCTTGAGTCCACCTCTGAACCAAGTGAATTTATCTTCGACATAACCCATATCTTCCAAAGCATAGTCTGACAGGGCATCCTGGAAAGCCTTCATTCATACATGTTGGCGAGGAGGGCCTCCCTCCTTCTCCGAAGATAGTAAAATTTCATTGAAGTCTCCCAACATAACCCATGGCAGCCTAGAATGGGCATGTAAATCGCGAATGTATCGGTACGTGCGCTCCTTACTGTCCCATTGCGGCTCCCCATATATCCCTGTCATCCTCCATATGTTGCCATTTGTTTCATGAACCGTAACGTCAATACCATCCAAGGTGGTAGTCTGGGAGTAGATCCTAACCTCCTTCTTCCAGACTAAAAGCAAACCACCTCTCCTTCCATCCGGGCTAGCTGCCACTATCCTTTCATCCATCGCCAGTTTCCTCATTAGAATTTTTGCCTTTTCGTCACCCAGATGTGTTTCAAACAGAAAGAAAACATCCGGTTTGTGTCGCCTTTGGATATACAGGAGCGAACGTACTATCGATGCTCTAAGGAGACCCCGACAGTTCCAACTAATGATCTTCATTGGTTCCGGCGATCACCCTCGAGGGGTGTCGCCGATGCAACAGATTGTAGGTCAGAGGCCTCAGCATTCGCTCTAAGCCTCTTCGGATCATGAACTTTTTCCGGTGTGCTCATCTGACTCTTGTCCACTCTATCATTGTTTCCAGCTTCAATCAGGCCCACCTTTCCAATAACAAACCCAGGTGGTGGATCAGAGCTCCCACCACGCTGGACTACAGCACCATCTTGACCAATGAGCCTCTTTTTCGCCTGCGGGACAACAGCCCCGTAGTTAGCAGACCTCCTATGGTCTAGATCCATATCAGTTTCCTCCTCGGGATGTTGGTATCCCGGATTACCCCTTCCTCTTCCTAGGCCTCCATCTCTCCCCCGAGGCCCTCCCATGTTCGTCCTTCCCCTCCCACTGCTAGATCCTCTCGTGGGGTCATCATAATTCACAAGAAGCCAGTCTCCCCATTCGCAATCCTCTGCCTTGTGTGTGCCATCTCCACACTCCGTCACCAGATGTCCAATCAAGCCACAATAATCGCAGAAATCAGGCAGTTTTTCATACTCTACCGGGTACCTTTTGCTTTCCTTCAAGGTCAGTGGGACAAAACGGACGATGGGTGTATCCAGCATCACATGAACTCGAGCTCTCAGATATTTGGATGGATTGATATGACCCTCATTAACCACAACTGTGATAGGCGGGATACCCACCTTCTTCGCTATTTTCTCAGCAATCTCTGTTTTCTTCATGAGACCATCCGGTAAGCCAATGATACGTGCCCATACCGCTATGCGATCAAGTTTGTACTCATCTACGTTTGTCAGTCCATCATACTCTTCCAACACCACTGCGGAGTTCCGAAACAACCAAGGGCCCCCGTTCATAACACGATTCTAGTCACCCAAACACATGAATTGAGCGAGGAAGATGTTTGGTTTCTTATCCTTGAAGATCACCCCTTGCGTCGATGCCCAGGCGTTCCTCATGGCCTTGTACAGAGCGACATGGCTGAAAGGTTTGCACGTATGAACCCTAAATATTGCAATCCATCTTGTTTCTTCTACTAGACCGTCAATCTCTCCCGACAGGTCCAGATCTTCCTCCTCCTCTCCATGGAGGTTCAACCCCGAGAACCGATCTTCCAGATTTGCATCTGGACCGCGCGGGTCACTTCCATCTCCACTACCTGACGCACCCTTCATCGGCGCCTTCCCGTCCCTTCCTTCCGCCATGCAAGTGCTTGAGATCGGTCGGAGACTCTTCTGGGATCACGCACAGTCCGACCCTAATCGATTCGCACGTGAGATTTTGGTGTAGATGTGGTATAGGAGGAACCCTAGCGGCGCGCCGCAAGGGGAGAGGTGGAACCCTAGCAACCTAGGGTCTGGAATCAAAGTTTCTTCAGCGATAAGCTTCCATTGTTGAGGATTGACACTTAATTAGACACTTATCCTGTAGATAAGCACCCATGTCTAAGAAAAAATCGGCTTATTTTACTGAGCATTATACAAGGCCGTGGAAGGTCATGGAGAAAAGAGGGACAGAGTCAAGCGGACAACGATTTGCTTTGGTCATTTGCAGAAACCACCTTCATAGAAACAACTTTCACGAATGTCGTCCTTCACATGCACACGTGTCCGACAAGAAATTACAGCAAAGGCGGCTTTTTTTTCCTGACCATAACCATACACTTAAACCAGTTAATAGACTAAACTGTGCGATTTTTTAGTTCATGAACTGAAGTGTTTATCCACCGTCAGTTTAGCTCATCCACCGTTAGTTTATGGGCTAATGAGGCATTTCACTGTTATAGAGGGAGGAGGGACATATAGTCAAGCTGACAACGATTTCTAAAGCGCAAAAGGTCCAACTAGATGACACAAGCTCGGCCAAGTGGCGGCAGCTCGAGACAACAGCCAGCAGAAAAAATCTACGCAGACGAAAACCTCCCAACAGCGGCAAGAAGAAGCAGGGGATCGATCGTCTCTGCCCACCCCCCCTTTCCCACTCCAATCCAATCACGTCACCCTCCATCTCCCCCGCCCCTCTTTCCAAGATTCTCCCCACCATCGCCGAGAAAGAAAAGGAGGACGAACATCGCCGAAAAGATCGGCGGCGAGACGAGAGAGCTAAAGGCCGGCGAAAAGGGACCCTGCAAGGGGCAGCTCGGTGCCGTGAGCGGAGCGGAGAGGCCAGTCCATCGATTGATCGATTCCATTTCCATATCGCTCCCCGAGATGGGATTTTGATGCTGGATTCTTCCTGCTTTTCTAATTTGGTTCTTCTTCTTGCGATATCCCTCGTGGGGTTTCCAGCTTCCACCTGAACTTTCCGTTGTTATAGAGGCTTCGCTCGCTTCTGCCGTCCTTCCGCCTCTTCAATCTCGCACTCCAACCTCCAGTGGTTACCTAGCTGTGTTCCTCCGATTTCAGGGCAGCTCGCCATTTTCGCCGGAGACTGCTGCTGCTGCTGCTGCCATCCGACATACTCTGTTCTTGATTCCAGTTTCTTTTCCCGGGCGACTCTGTTGTGCAACTTGCCCATTGACTGCACACAAAGTGGTTGTTCTTGGCATAATTCTGGCACCAATGGATGACGGGGTGGACCTCCCGAGCCAATTCCTCTTCTTCCACCCGGAGATGCCCGGCACCTTCGGCGACCTCCTGGGCGACGCCGCCGCCGCGACCTGCACCCACACGCACACCTGCAACCCTCCCGGCCCGTCGGCCGCCACGCACACCCACACCTGCCTGCACACCCACACCCACCAGCTCTTCGCCGCCGGCAGCGAGGACGACGACGCGGCCAGGCCCCGCCGGCCGCTGGGGAACCGGGAGGCCGTGCGCAAGTACCGGGAGAAGAAGAAGGCGCACGCCGCGTACCTGGAGGAGGAGGTCAAGAAGCTGCGCGCCGCCAACCAGCAGCTCCAGCGCAGGCTGCAGGGCCACGCCACGCTCGAGGCCGAGGTGGTGCGGCTGAGGGGCCTCCTCTTCGACGTCCGGGCCAAGATCGACGCGGAGGCCGCCGGCGCGTTCCCGTTCCAGAAGCAGTGCAGCGTCGGCTCCGTGGCGTGCACCGACCCGACCCTCTGCTTCAACAATGGCAACTCTGAGGTCGGTGGCGCCTGTTGGGAGGACAGCTCCGGACCGGCAGCTGCAGATTGCAGGTTCGATGAAGATGGCAATGGCGATGGCAATGGCGGCGCGTTGCGGGATACCGATGCTCCGGAACAACCGGCGCGTTCCAGGGATGTCGTTGAGCTCTGCTTCCCTAGCTGAATGAATGTGCTCAGCTCAATGATTATTTGGGGTTTTGTTTCGGCAGTTCTTGCATGGGAGTTGTTTTACATTTTTGGTGAAAATACACTCTCATGGAACGAAAGGGCAATCAGTGAGTACAACTGATATGATGTTCTTATGTCTTGATACTATGCTTACTCATATAATAGCAATAGAAGGAGGTTAATAGTTATGCTCAGGAGGATGTGTTCTGGTACAAAATTGTAGTGCCAATATGCGCTTGATCTCTGAATCTCTGGTTTGGATTCGTGAGTATTCAGGCAATCGGATGGGACCATGATACTGATAAAAAAAATGCACCGTCTTCGGTTCTTTCTCGCTGATCGATATCAATTTCTTAGTTAACTTGTGCATCGATTCATCTTAGTTAACTTGAGCATCAATTCAGAAAAGTTGTTCCACACATAACAAGATATAACCTGATGATATAAGCCTCAAGCAAAACGGAGTGCTGTTTTTGTACGTTGTCTGCTTTCGTATCTCCTGGTACAGATAATGATGTACCCAATGGGATTAAGAATGCTCGGAATAAGTGTGCAAATGCCGGGCTTAATATTTTGTGGAGTAGAATTCAAGAGGCGCACTTTTCAACCTCTCCCTTTTCTTTTTCTTGTTGGGAAATATAACAACGGAATAGCATCTGAATCTTTCTAGCTTCACTACATTTTTCCTTTTTGCGACGCCATTCAGAGACGCCATTATTTCTTTCCGACGGCGATGTAATGGATCATCTGGGAAAGGTGCCATTCAGGTTAGCATTCGGACAATCAGACGGGGCGATGGTACTGATAAAATGCACTGTCTCTGGTTCATTTTCCCCTTCTTTTTCTGAAAGAGAGCTCCCTGCATTTTTCCTGTGAACAGGAGCTGGTACTGCTAATGATGCAGAAATGTTTGGCACTTGACATGGCTGTGATCAGTGCACTATCTGCTTGCTGTTCGCTACTACTCCCTCCATTCCAACATATAAGTCTTTTTAGAGATTTGAATATGGACTAGATACGGATATTAGAATCTCTAGAAAGAATTATATTTAGGAACGGATGGAGTAGTAGTTTCTCATGTAACTTGAGCACCGCCTCCTGATACTTTGCAATGACACAAGGCTGTGTGCACCAATTGATGCCGTTAAGAACGTTCGGTGCACGTACGCACGCAGAGGAGGCTGGGTTTGAAATTTTGTAGAGTAGGATTCAAGAGGCAAACTTTTGAACCAAATATTTTGGGGGAGTGTAAGAGTGGAATAGGGAGAGGCGCCATCTGAAGCTTTCTAGCTTTATCAGTTATCGCACATTCTATTCCGTTCCGACGGCGACGCAGTGGATCGTCTGGGAGAGGCGCCATCCAGGTTTACTCTTGTCTGAGCAAGTTGGCCGTGGCAGATTCCTCATGGATTCCAAGCCAAGCACAGGGAATGTACTTTGATCCGACGTTTTGCCCTGTCACAAGTCCACATGTACCCTTTTGAGAAAAGCAAGGATGCATGGCCGTCAATCAGGGTTTGAAGCTGGTACCCACTGTTGCAATGCCAAAGACCATGGACAGCTGCATCACCATCTACAGCGGCATTTGCCATTACTCACTCCATTCCAAAATATAGTGCGCCCGCGCTTCTCGATGTCCAACTTTGACCATAAATTTAACCAACGAGGCCGACTGCGGCGGGAGAAAAAATTATATAATTGAAAACTTCTTTTGAATACGAATTCGCTGGTATAATTTTTGCTCCCGCCGCAGTCGGTCTTGTTGGTTAAATTTATGGTCAAAATTGAAGCACAGGAATAGAGAAAGCACTACATTTTGAAAGGGAGGGAGTATTATTTTTCCCTGAAAGCGAAGTCCAAATTGAGTTGATCACTTGTTCTTTCACATTATGCTAATGTAATGATATTCGTTCATCATTGACAGCCCCGGAATCTGTAGGCTGATCATTGGCTAGCCACTCCCTTTCATCTCGACAAGTATATTGATATTTGCTCTTGTCGCGAGTCCTCCCGTTTTCAATTGCAACTCAGATTTCATTCGTGTACGCTACATGATTAAACATAGAAGATGCCCCATGCCGTTTTCAGCTCCATCCGTGGGTTGTTATGTTAATCTTTGGCTGGCTGGGGGTCTATGGATTATCTAGGCAGTTGGCTATCCTGACGTTGTTTTGCACGAACTGCGCACATCTCCGCTGATGGGGACGGTATTTTCTTATTCTGCATCTCACCACAATGAGGTGAAGGCGCGTGAAATTTCATTGGGCACCTTTGGAATGCCGCTGTGAGACTAACTTGGCAGGACAATCAACTTCTAATAGAGATCTTGTAAAATCTACACATTCCAAACTAGGCTTCCAAAAGTTGGTTAATCTGCTGAGCACAAGGAAATCATTTGCTGAGCACAAGTAAAACTCACTTCATGTACACACACACGAACGACTTACTTTTTGCAGAGGGAAGAAAACCTAGTAGGGCAGAGAACGTCAGCGCATCAACCAGCCGATTGAGTTTGAAGAAACTTTTGGTAAGCAATACTGGCCGCACGCATCAACATCACACGAGGACTATCAGACACGGGCCCCTGTCCAAAAGTACAGGGGTTGAAACGTGCACAAGGCACAGGATGTATCCCAACGAAGGTTACGAAATCCGAAAAACATAAAATAGTTCTTGGTTGTTTTACTCATTTCCTTGGGAAAATAATAATTCGCTACAACCGACGCAGTACAATCAGGCAGAGACAAATTGTCAGTGGTTAAGACTCCGGACTATTCACATTAATGAGTAACCATCACAGGTCTCGCCGCGTTAGTTCAAGAGTCGCTCGTGCGTTTTCAAAGTAAAAGGACAGGAACGGAGAAAGACCTCTTTTATGCAAAATCCTGGAGAACCGAGTCCTTGTTCACCGTAGCGAGCAATCTCTATCTACATCATTTCATATGCTGTGCTCTCCAGTCAACAGCAAAATCTGTGCCTTCGTCTTCGTCGTCGCTCGATGAGTCGCTGGCGCTGGAATCTGTGTCCATGCCGATGGGTTTGCTGTTCGCTTTAGCAGTCCGTGCGGCTTTGGACTCGGTGAGCTGTTTCTTCAGCATATCTACTCGCTGCCTGTACTCCCTGTGTACAGATAAATAAATGAATGATGAGTTGACAACAGAAAATAAAATAAAATCTTCACTTTGCAGAAAGCCTATAAGCCAATAAGCCAAAAATAAATGAATGATGGATACATGAACAGAACGAGATGTAGAAAGGAACATACTCTTGCTCCAAGGTCAAGTACTCTTCCCTCTCGGCAGCAGCATCAATCTACAAGGCACACGCGCAAAATTTGCTAATATCAGCAGTGCAAAACAATATGTGCATGCTAATAATGTAGAGAGGTTAGCCTAACCTCCTCTTCTTCGAGGCGGTCATCAACTTCCTGGAGGTCTTCCTGAATTTCCTTTTCAAATTCTTTGTATGCGTCGCTGTGCGGGAGTTTAACATGTTTCAGATGAGAATATCAGTCACAGAAAAACTTAAGTCGAACTGAATACAGATCTTACGTAAAGATCCAAAGAAGCAATTTTTATTACAAACATAGAGGAAAAAATGCATGGAAACAACAGAGGGAATGCAGAATTGCACAGACAAGACAACGCAAAAAACTATTAAGCATAAAAGCATAGTTTTTAGCAAAAAGGCAGGAGTGCTACCCATCCATCCATTTAAGAACAGAAGAGTTTATGGTACAGAAGCTTTCCAACAGCAAACACAAGAGCAGAAAACAATGATTATTGACCCTTCCAGACTCTGCAGTTTTGTAACTTGACAGCACTTGTGCAAAAATGCAACATGGTTGTAGAAGTAGCATGGCTTATTTAGGAAATTATCCTCATTATACTGTAACAGTAGAGTGAAGCTAGCTAAGGCCATAAAAGGCTCCTTACACATCCAAACAAAAGCCTGTAAGGGTATGTTTGGATGGTGACCAATACTCATGCTACCAATTTTTTAGTCCTGACCAAAAATTTGGTTTTGGTTTGGTTGGTTACCATTGTTTTGGCATGTCAATGTCCCTTTGTCTAATCTAGTTCATTTATCTTGCCAATGTCGGCCGTCTCATTGGCAACCAAAAGCTCAACCAAAATTTTGGCTAGCCAGATATTTGGTAGGGCTAGCTTGGACTAGAACCATACCTTAAATCCTAACAGAACTTCATTAAGTCAGATTATTTTTTGTGGAAACAACAGGACTGCAAGAATAGCAATTCTTTATGGAGAGGCAATACACTTGCAAGATTTTAGTGAAGAAACCTTACTTGATGTCAACTTTTGGAGGTTGAATACCACGTGCACGGAGATCCGCATCTTTGTTATCGAAGAATCCTTCAGGCAGAGCTTTTACTTGAGCAGTTTCCAGATTATTCGCCGCTTGAGACGATGCACTGGTTTCGCTGGGCTGTGTGTTACTGCTATCGAAGAAGCCATCTGGGACACCTTTCACCTGCACGGTATTGGGGTTGGTGGTATTTCCTGAAGTCCTAGTGGGCTCCTTTGGAGCTGGCGCAGGAGTTGGAACTTCATCTTCATCTTCTTCTGTATAATCAAAAAAATTCCCTGGAAGAATTCCTTTCACGTCCGTACTGCCTTTACTCCCTTTATTTGGCGCTTGGTCCATCCTGACAGATGGTTTATTTGCACTTGCTTCTTTGGTTGCTGGCTGCGCACTGGCCACTTGATGACGTACAGACCTTCCCTCAGAACCAGTACCTACCCATCAAAGTTGTTATATTAAGGCACTCAAGTCAACAAGACCTTCAGGTACATCACGACTGCTAAATGCACATTTCAGCTGCTACTACAGCATAATACTGCTAGCAGGAATCTTCACAGAAAATACAGAAAATGTTCACTATAGATGGAAGCTCTAGTGCTCTACAGAAAATAGAACAACATTGATAGTACTTGCTATCCAGAAATTAGGATGTGTTCATGCAACTTTACTAGTTCTAACATCATTTCTTACTTAAATGATACTTCCTACGTCCCAAAATAAGTGTCTGAACTTTAGTACTCCCTCTGTAAGCAAATATAAGAGTGTTTAGATCACTACTTTAGTGATCTAAACGCTCTTATATTTCTTTACGGAGGGAGTACAACTTTGTACTGAAGTTAGTCGAAAGTTGAGACACTTATTTGGGGATGGAGGGAGTACCAATTTTGTAAGATAAATGGTTATTAGGTATAGCCAGGAGGAATGTAAACTGCCGTGTATGAAGGCTTTGACTGGCTGACTCCATAGCAAGCTTTTCCTTGCTTGTATGGTAAAGGTTGCAATGCAAAGTGAGGTTTTTTTTAGCACAAAAGCAAACCTTGCTAAGCAAGGTTAGATGGGTAAAGTAAATTGCTTGGTCTAGCAGGAACCAAATGTGCTCTTACTGCTCTGTACAACATGCTATCTGACTATCTTGGTGAGAATTCAATCAATGGCAAGCATAACAGATAACCAGTGGCAGACCAAAACAAGATATTAGATGTGAGTAATTCCTTAGCCATGAATGATACTCATAATTTACCTACACTTACCAAACAAAGCAAGATGACACAGAGCAGAATACAATCAAACAAATGTATGGACAAGGCTGACCAAGTTCAGTTTACACTATGAATCTTTAGCTTGCGAGGAGGGGGGATGTTTTGGCATTCTCACCATCACTTTGCCTTTTCATTCCCTGATTGTCAAAAAAATTGGCAGGCATCGGAGAGGATTTTGCTTTCTGAGTCTCAGCTGGTCGTTCATGACTGACATTATTGCCACGAGGAGCTGCAGCTGGTGTAACTTTAGCAGCTGCGGCAGCTTTTGCCTGTACCATAAATCGGCAAAATTAACACAGCTCACAAAGAATGTACACAGACACCTTCGCAGCAAATATACTTCAGTCAGATCGCTATAGCAGTTAAAATATGTGATTTAAATACATAAATGAGATGAAATATTTTCATAAAAAATAAGCATGCAGCTTAACAGTGAGCAGTAAAATTATACTTGAAATGAAGGGAAAAAATTAAAAAAAAGAGTTAATTACACAAAACCACAACTTCAGGATATCTTATAACACTTTACCACAACATTTGAGTTTTTTAACACAAAACCACAACTTCGCGGCAACTTATAACACTTTACCACAACTTTTGGGTTTTTTAACACAAAACCACAACTGTTGGCCTAATTCTCAACATTGAGCCCAAATCTACCGGTCAACTTCTTTTAACAGCCAATCTGAATGATTGGGCCCACATGTCAGGCTCTAGGCGACAAGTTCCCTCCTATGCGTGGCGCTGACTGAATGTGTGTAACATAGAAGTGCGCATACAACATCGTCGTCTCTTCGACGACGCGTTCACCTGCAGCTTCTACGCCATCTACCCCGGAAAACAAAAAAGATCCGCCGTCTTCACCTTCTTCGTCTGGCGCACTCCGTCCAACCATGTTATCGTCAGGACAACCGCAGCTAGCACATGCACTATACCACGTCGTCGTGCATAGACAAGGCTCTTACCTTGTACTCCACCGCCGTAGAGACGCGCTCGTCCTCCCCAGGACCTCTCTGTCTAGTTCGCGCGCCCCGCCCGACCATGCCATAGTCCAGACGGGCGCTGCCAGCACATCCGTGTCGCCACGTTGTGCACAATCAGGGCTGCCACCTCATGCTTAACGACCACTGCAACGTGCTCGTCCTCACTGATTACGATGTCGAGATCATTTTGGAACTCCACCGACAACGATAGTGACATGCGGGTGCGGCTTTGTGACACTATGAACCTCGCCATTGAGGACGCTTGGAGTGATCATCCTGTGGCAGAATTTTGACCACACCCAGCTCCCTGCTCAATGCGTCGGTGGAGTTTATAGCGCCGGTACGGGATGGCAAGAGAAGGAAATGGTAGGCCACCTCGGAGATGCGCACATGCCACCTTTTTCCTGCTTAGTTCCTAATATGTGGGCCCAGTCAATCAGATTGTATATTAAAAGAAGTTGACTGATAGATTTGGGCTCAATGTTGAGAATTAGTTCAGAAGTTGTGGTTTTGTGTTACAAAAACTCAAAAGTTGTGGTAAAGTGTTATAAGTTGACCTGAAGTTGTGGTTTTTTTGTTAAAAAACTCAAAAGTTGTGGTAAAGTGTTATAAGTTACCCTGAAGTTGTGGTTTTGTGTAATTAACTCTTTGATGGTTATCAACAAACCACGAAAACTGGGTTATTATTGATACCCAACATGTTTCTTGATCAGAGCTTTTCTATCAATAAACTGCATTGAAGTAAACCTTAGTGGTTGTCCAATTTGCTACAGGGTCATATACTCATATCTAGAATAACTACCAAACAACATGACAGCATACCCAGTAAAGCTGGAAACTGAGTGCTAACACTTAGAATTTCCATATGAAAACAGACCTGGACTGGCATAGAAATCCCCACATTCACGTTTCTGTCATACATACAACTGTCCATGTTCAGTAAACACTAACATGGCTTTATTACTCTGCTTACCTCATGATGTTTCCGTGAAACCTGGTGCGCAGGCCAAAGTGCTTCGGATTTCAACGTAACGTTGCAGACTCTACAGATGGGCTGATCGTATTCATTATACCTGCAGAAGATAATGCAGCTGGCTTTTAGATACTGTTATTGCTTGATTATCATACAGATGAGCTGATCACACTCATTTGGTTTAAGGTTTACACCAATGGGATTTAGCTAAGCAAATACTCCCTCCATTTCTAAATATAAGCCCTTTTATAGAGATTTCAATATGGACTACATACGGATGGATATAGACATGTTTTAGAGCCTAGATTCACTCATTTTGCTCCGTATGTAGTCCATATTAGAATCATTAAAAAGGCTTATATTTAGGAATGGAGGGAGTATAAGCAATGCATAAGGGGGTAATGAAAGGGGGCTAGATTAACACAAGACTATACAAGGTTCGAACCCTGAAATGAAATAGGAAGGCAACTGTAAATCGGTACTACCATGGAATCAAACTGCAACACTGCGATGTCCCACCCTCTACTCGAGAGCAAGCACAGTAGCAAACACTCAGTAATTTTAGGCCTACGCACCAAACCCCTGACGCCCGCGCCGGCTGCCCGTCCCCATCTTGCTAGCTAGGGTTACATCAGGCGAACGCGCGCCCCGGCACAAACCATCGCGGCCGTGGAAACCGGGTAGGCGGAAGGATCCGGGTTACGGAGGCCGTACTCTAGCAGGGAGGGAGGGAGGTAGGGAGGGAGGGAGGGAGGGAAAGGGAGGGGGGCGGAGGAGACCTGACGAGCGAGGGGTCGATGCGCTTCTCCTGCTTCTCCTTGGCCTCGCGGAGCTTGGCGCGGAACAGGGCCTTCCTCTGATCCATGCGCGCCGCCGTCGAGGTAGGACCAGGAATCCAGACGCCGAGGCCGTGGCGGCGCCTCGCCTGAACCTCCTTTAGCTTTCGCGACGGGAGGCGGCCTCGAGCTCCAGCGAGAGAAAGACGACGAGGCAACACGGCGTCTGCTCCGATGGCAAATGGGCCCGAGGGGCCGAACTTGGTGAGCCGCACGAATTGGCCACTGAGCGACGGACGGGCAGGCCGAGCGGACTGCAGAAAGGCCGGAGTGTTGGGCCTGCACAACTGGCTGGATAAGTTTCACTAAACTGGACGGCGCGATACTCAAAAAAAAAAAAACTGGACGGCGCCATCCGGGAGGTAAACTTGAGATCACTCAAAAAAAAAACTTGAGATCAACTTCCGGCCATCCTGTTTGAAGCTTGTTTCCAAGGTCATTGCCCGGTTAGCCTATGCAACATTGTGCACAAGCTTGTCCCCAAGGTCATTGCCAATGGGTTAAAGTTCATCATACCAGAGATCATATCAAATAACCAGAGTGCATTCTTGTCAGTGAGGCTTATCTCAGATAACATCGTGCTCGTTTACGAGATGTCCCATTTCCTAAGACAGAAGCGCTCTGGTGGTGCGTTTTTCGCAGCCCTCGCGTTTGACATAAGCAAAGCTTGCAAGTCATGACTGCGTGAGTGGAGTTTTTTTTGGAGAGGATTTTGTTGCGGTTGGGGTTCCGGAGTAAAAAAATGACGGAACTATTACTTTATTAACTCAAATAAGGGTTACATCATCCGCTAGGAATTTAACAAGGAAGCTAGGAGGTGCCTTCCGGAGTAATTAGTGAACTTGACCCCCAAATGCATCAATGTGTGACACATAAGTTCAAAGTGTATACATCCCCCCCCCCCCGCGCGCCGCCAGCAGGCCCTACCGCTCCTCCTTCCCCACATTGCCGCCGCCGGAGGGAACGCCGGCGAAGCCCGTGCATGCCCAGTGAAGGTGACGGCGGGGCGTTCGTTCTCCACCCTATTGCGTCGCGGCCCAGGCGAATCGGCCACCCGTGGGGGCGGGGCGTGGTCTTCCCATCCTCGCGGTGTCCTGTTCGTCTCCGGATGCTTGGTGCATCTCGTGGTGGTGGGCGTGCAGCGGTGGGCGCGTATGGGCGGCTGGGAGGACCAGATTTGGCTGGCCTGCTCCCTACGCTCTCAAGTGGGGGCGGCACCTGGGGCTCACTCCGGCTGCAGGGGCGCGGTACTGGGCTGGCGACCTCCGGTGGTGCTGTCCAGGGTGAGCATCGCAGGCGCTCGGCTCGTTGGCTCTGGTTCATGTGGGCCGGTTCCCAGTTTGGCGAGTTAGGCTGAGGAGGTGGATCTGGGGGTGGAAGTTGGTGGTGGCGCCCAGGCTCGATCTCCCCTCCTGTCGGCGCCAGTGCTTGAGGTGAGCAGCTGTGTCAATGGAGGTGCACCCTGCAGTCTGCGGTGAGGAGGCTCGCCGTGGAGTTGCTGGGTGATGGGAGGTCTTGCGCTCCTGTGCTTGCCGGACACAGCGACCAATGTATGCGGAGAGGTCCGGTCTGCGATGCTTGAGGCGAAAGCCTTGTGCCGGCCTTGCCGGCATCGAGATTGAAAGGATCGATATGGTTGACTAGAGGGGGGGTGAATAGGCAACTAACAATTTTAAGCTTTTCTTTACCAAATTAAACTTTACAACAAAATAGGTTGTCTAGATGTGCAACTAGGTGAGCAACCTATATGATGCAATAACAACTAGCACACAAGCAAGCAAGGATGTAACAACAAGTAGGCTTGCAAAAGTAAAGGCACGAAATAACCAAGAGTGGAGCCGGTGGAGACGAGGATGTGTTACCGGAGTTCCTTCCCTTTAAGGGGAAGTACGTCTCCGTTAGAGCGGTGTGGAGGCACAATGCTCCCCAAGAAGCCACTAGGGCCACCGTATTCTCCTCACGCCCTCACACAATGCGAGATGCCGTGAATCCACTATTGGTGCCCTTGAAGGCGGCGATCGAACCTTTACACGCAAGGTTGGGGCAATCTCCACATCAATCGGAGGCTCCCAACAACAACAACAACACCACGAAGCTTCACCACAATGGAGTATGGCTTCGAGGTGACCTCAACCGTCTAGGGTGCTCAACACCCAAGAGTAACAAGATCCGCAAGGGATAAGTGGGGGGAATCAAATTTCTCTTGGTGGAAGTGTAGATTTGGGCCCTCTCAACCAATCCCGAGCAAATCAACAACTTTGATTGGCTAGGGAGAGAGATCGGGCGAAAATGGAGCTTTGAGCAACAATGGAGCTTTTGGGGGAAAGAGGTAGGTCAACTAGGAGGAAGAAGACCCCTTTATATAGTGGGGGAACACATCCAACCGTTACCCCACTGAGCAGCCCCGCACAGGGCGGTACTACCGCTAGGGAAGGGCGGTACTACCGCTGAGAGCGGTACTACCGCTCCCTACCTAGCGGTACTACCACGCTGAAGAGGAAGTCAGGCCACTGGCCCCAGAGCGGTACTACCGCGGGAGTAGAGCGGTACTACCGCTGAGAGCGGTACTACCGCTTCTACTGCCGCTACTAGTGCCACAAAACCCGACACGAGAAAACACCGTCTCGAATCGAGGCGGCAGTAGGCGCAGTACTACGCGGTACTACGGCCGAAGCCCACGAGCGGTACTACCTCTTAGAGCGGTACTACCGCTAGGGGGGCTTCGGCGGTACTACCGCTATAGACCGCGGTACTACCGCTGGCACAGGGCGAAGCAGGTACGGAAGAGAGGTACAGCTCCAAAGATGCGAAAGGAAGACGACAGGTGTGATAAGGATGTGTACGTGTTGATTCCACCCTAGTCTTACCAAAGCGGATCCCCTCTTAATAGTACGGAGACTCCTACGAAACTAGTCCACCAACAACGAAATGCAGGAGCTACACCGTCGTGAATAAAAACACCGAGGGGAGGAAATCGTCTCATGCCAATGGATGATTCTCTGAAAGAACTTAACGCACACGATTAGTCCGCAAAAGCATTGTCATCAATCACCAAAACCACTATGGGATAAATAAGCCCTTACAATCTCCCCCTTTTTGGTGGACTGATGACAATACGGGATTTGCATAAACACGATATAGAGTAAGCATACAAACCCCACAATCCTAACATGTAGAAGGGCTCCCCCTAGATGTGTGCTATTTAGATAAGTGCTTTGGACTGCACAGCACACATACTAGGATCAGAGCTCCCCCTACATTTTAGAGACCAACAATCTAAGCATGGTGTATGAAAGCAGCATAGATGATATAACAGGAAAAACACGCAGCTCATAAGCTAGATAGACATAGATACTGATACTGGAAAGTTAAGGTAGCATATGTCTCACACCATATGACTCGAACATAAGTCTCACTCGAACTTAGGTCTCACAGACAAACCAACTAAAGCAGATGCGAGGAGAAAACACGAACAAGACAAGACACACGAATAAGACGAAGACGAAAGACACAACTCACAAATCCCTAAGCTCTCTCCCCCTTTGGCATCGAGACACCAAAAAGGAGAGGGGGTGCTACTACGGCCCCAGGTGAGAGCAAATGAGTGACACACGCATCAGAGCCCAGCGGAATCATCGGCACCACCATCGTCAGTCTGGAAGTGCTCGGCCTCAGAATCGGTCCACGGGCAGTGCTACTGAATCCACTCCTCCTCCTCAGTAAGCTGGTCCTCAGATCCACTCTTGACAGTAGCACCCAACTGACGCATGAGCTCCTTGTGACGACCTCGAGCCTTCTTCTCAGCCACATGAGTCATGTACTGACCGTGAGCCTCCATGCAGAACAGCTTCTTCATCTTAGACTTGAGCTTCTTAGCCCAAGAAGGCTCTACCTCAGAAGGCAAGTAGTCATCATCTTCATCCTCAGCCTCAGCCCCAAACTCTTCCTCAGTCTCCATGACAGCAGCAGATGAAGGAACTCCAGTCCTAGGGGCCTGAGTGCCCCAGTTATCCTTCTTCCTCAGACGCTTGACATTGTGAGAGACCAAGTCTCCAATTTCCAGCACCACCTTGGGATAGACACGATCCTAGGCCTTCTCAATGAGCAGCATAATGAACGGACCATAAATTGGGCACTTGCGCTCGAAGATAGCAGAAACCAGCTCAGACCACATAACATGAGAGATATCCAAGGACTCTCCGGTGCTCTGCCCCTTCTCCCGCTGACAGAAGAGAAGCATGTCCACGAGATAAGAGTGAACCTGGTCCAGATTCCCGATGCGAGGGAAAAGAGTTTCTCTGAAGATACGGTGAAGTATGTCCAGATAGGCAGGCAGCTCATAGGTCTCCTTCTTCGTCTCATGGTTGATCCTTAGAGTGCAGTGGGGCCACAGAGCTTGCTTGTGAGTGGCATTGGGTCGACGGTGGGGGCGAAAGCTGACAGCAGACTCAAGTCCAAGATCTTCCACCCCAATCAACTGCATGAAGGCTTTCCACTTGACTGACAGCAACTTGCCATTTGTCATCCAAGTCAGAGTCCTGTCCTCATCGGTCCCAAGGTGAACCGTGGCATAGAATTGGGCCACAATATCAGCATCATAGTCCTTGTTGAATTGCATGATCCCGAGAATGTTCAGCTGAGTGCACATCTGAAGAGCTTCACCAAAGTAGTCAGGATCATTCTCCATATGCTCGGTGTCGATGGAGTGCACGTTGACATAGAGATTCTTCTTGGCTTTGAGGACATCAAAATAGATGCCAAACTGGAACCTGTTCCAGAACGGATGGTTGACCAAAGTGGGATCTTGATCTTCCTCATACGGGTTGCGGCGGCGCCTTGCCCAGAACTCCTTGGGCGGCATTTCTGGCACGGTTTTGGTTTGCGTTGGCTTGACCCCAGGCTTCTTCTGCAGCTGGGGAGGAGGTGGAGCACTAGAAGATCCCCCGGTAGGCTCAGTGGTGCGGTAGCGCTTGGACGAAGCACGACCGGGGTTGACACGACGAGCCTGATGCTCAGGAACCTCATCACCTGGAACCACACACACAAAACACGCAAACAACCAGAAAGAATGAGCATAAGACACAAACACGAACAAAGAGGATCACTGAGAGGTAGGAGTAGGTTGGAATCTGGTAGAGAGCGGTAGTACCGTGACCCTTGAGCGGTAGTACCGCTCCAAGCGGTAGTACCGCTCTAGAGAGCGGTAGTACCGCTCGAGGCGGGGAAACAACAGTTTCCTACTACCGTGGTCAGATCCGGTACTTCCGTCCTATCAAATTCAAAAAATACTCCAACCAAACACTAATCCAAACTGCCTAGAAGCATTCTCCATCCTACTCAAGCCTAGATTTGGCCAAAAATCTAAAGATGCAACCGCTACTGCCCCTAAGATGCTAGATTGGAAACCTAGACAAAAAGAACAAGAGAACGGGGGAAATACCGGCATCCATGGCAAGAGGACAAGGTGGGGATCGTCTCCACCGAAGGGAATGGAGAGGGACGGCCCGGAGAGGGAGATCCGCCGGAGCCCTCCCGCGGCGTCGGTTGCTGGAGAGAGAGAGGAACAGGAGAGGGGGCGTGCGAATGGGTATGGGGGAGAAGAAACTCCCCCTGCCCCTATATAACCCCCACCCGCGCCTCTCAGCGGTAGTACCGCGCTGGAGGGCGGTAGTACTGCTTGGAGCGGTAGTACCGCTCGCCAGCGGCGGTAGTACCGCCAGCAACCAAAAAAAACTTCTAGGCAAACAAACAAATGCAAACACACCGAGAGGAACGGGAAGGCAAAGACAAGAGAAAGACCAACAAGACAACACACACGAAACAACGAACCAAAACCCACTCCTTCAAAACAAACAACAACAAAAAGGAGCGAGCTCAGGCCTCTCTCAAGAGAGGGCGGTGGCCGGAGCCACCTAGTTTGAGTCAGTTGGTATGGCACCGCGAAGAATTATCCTTAGGCCCATGACCAAAACTCGTCTTTGAAGCTCAAGTACCATCAAAATGGTTAATGTGAAAGAGTTGATCGTTTTATGCATAATGGGGGGAGGGAGAGTTCATTGAGAGAACAACACTCCCCCTATGTCCATGCCTACACCTAAACTAGACAACGGATTGAGTGTGGTGGGGGGTGCACGGGTTCAAGTCACATTGCTCAAATCAATGATATTTAGCTCATGCCTTAACTCGCGAAATCTTGCTTCATCCAAGGGCTTCCGTGAAAATATCTGCAAGGTTATCATGAGTGTTGACATACTTGAGCTCGATCTCCCCTCGCCTAATGTGATCCCGGATGAAGTGATATCGAATCTCAATGTGCTTCGTTTTGAAGTGTTGCACTGGGTTGAGAGAAATCTTGATGGCACTTTTATTATCACACCAAAGAGGCACTTTGTCACAAATGACACCGTACTCCTTTAAAGTTTGCCTCATCCATAGGAGTTGAGCACAACAACTACCGGCCGCCACATACTCCGCTTCGGTGGACGAGAGAGACACACAACTTTGCTTCTTGGAGGACCAACTTACCAAAGAGCAACCAAGAAATTGGCATCCTCCGGAAGTGGACTTCCTATCCACTTTGTCTCCCGCCCAATCGGAATCCGTGAAGCCTTCAAGCTTGAAGTTTGCTCCTCTTGGGTACCATAAGCCAAAGTTTGAGGTATGAGCCAAATATCGAAAGATTCTCTTGACCGCCACAAAGTGACTTTCTTTTGGTGCGGCTTGAAAACATGCACACATCCCCACACTCAACATGATATCCGGTCTAGATGCACAAAGGTAAAGCAAGGAGCCAATCATGGAGCGATATACCTTTTGATCCACCGCTTTACCATTGGGATCGATGTCAAGTTGGCACTTGGTAGGCATTGGTGTAGTAGCCGGTTTGACGTCACTAAGATTGAATCTTTTAAGCATGTCTTGAGTGTATTTGGCTTGGTTAATGAAGGTTCCTTCTCTTCTTTGTTTGATGTCAAATCCAAGGAAGAACTTCAACTCTCCCATCGAAGACATCTTGAACTTGGAGGTCATGAGAGCGGCAAATTCCTCATTGAAAGCTTTGTTAGGAGAACCAAAGATAATGTCATCAACATATAGTTGGCATACAAACAACTCCCCTTTGACCTTCTTAGTAAAAAGAGTGGGATCGATTTGTCCTACTTCAAATCCACGATCTTGTAGCAACTCGGTAAGGTGGTCATACCACGCACGTGGGGCTTGTTTAAGGCCGTAGAGTGCCTTATCGAGTTGATACACATGATCCGGGAAGTAGGGGTCCTCGAACCCGGGGGGTTGCTTGACATAGACCAACTCATTAATGGGACCATTAAGAAAAGCACTTTTCACATCCATTTGTTGCAACTTAAAGTTGTGATGGGAAGCATAAGCAATCAACAAACGAATGGATTCAAGATGAGCAACGGGAGCAAAGGTTTCACCGTAGTCGATACCCTCGACTTGGGAGTAGCCTTGTGCTACCAATCTTGCCTTGTTGCGAATGATGTTCCCATGAGCATCTTGCTTGTTCTTGAAGATCCACTTTGTTCCAATGACGTTGTGGTTCCCCGATGGCCTTGGCACCAATCTCCAAACTTTGTTGTACTCGAAGTTGTTGAGTTCTTCATGCATGGCATTGAGCCAATCCGAGTCTTCGAGCGCCTCATAGACCTTTTGGGGTTCAACACAAGAGACAAACGTGTGATGTTCACAATAGTTTGCTAATTGTCTACGAGTGCTTACCCCCTTTCTTAGGCTTCCAAACACATTTTCCATGAGATGGCCTTGAGTGGTGAGCTTGAAAGCAATCTTCGCGGCACGACGCTCTAATTCCTCCTCGGATGTGGAGGGAGGGTTGACTTGATCATCTTGAGCGCCGTCTTGAGCTTGTTCTTGATCTTGAGCTTGAGTTTGCTCTTGATCTTGAACTTGCTCGAGGGGGAGAACTTGACCTTGGGCATCATTTAGAGGTTCACCACCATCTTGAGGTTGATCTTGCCCTTGGTCTTGTTCACAAGGTTGAGGGCCTTCACTTTGTTCTTCGGAAGCGTGTGGGTCTTGATGAGGTGATGGCTCTACTTGAGTAGAGCATTGTCCTTCTCCTTCGGCCACAAGGGGTTCCTCAATGGGTAGGATTTGACCAATACCCATTCTTCTTATGGCTTGGGGAGGAATTTCATCACCTACATCATAAGTACCACTTTGCTCCACTTGGGAGCCGTTATTTTCGTCAAACTCCACGTTACACGTCTCCTCAATGAGTCCGTTGGACTTGTTGAGAACACGGTAAGCATGAGAGTTTGTAGCGTAACCAACAAATATGCCCTCATGAGCTCTAGCTTCAAATTTAGACAAACGAACACCTTTCTTGAGAATGAAACACTTACACCCGAACACCCGGAAGTACTTGAGATTGGGCTTGTTCCCGGTGAGTATCTCATACGGAGTCTTGTTCAAGCCTTTGCGGAGATAGAGCCGATTGGATGCATGACAAGCTGTGTTGATGGCTTCGGCCCAGAAGTTGTATGGAGACTTGAACTCCGCCATCATGGTCCTTGCAGCATCCATCAACGTCCGGTTCTTCCTCCCCGCAACACCATTTTGTTGAGGGGTATATGGTGCGGAATATTGGTGCTTGATCCATTCATCACTAAGAAACTCATCCAAGGTGTAGTTCTTGAACTCGGTGCCGTTGTCACTTCTTATTGTCAAGATCTTTGCATTGTGTTGACGTTGAGCTTCATTTGCAAAGTCGATGACAGTTTGTTGAGTCTCACTCTTCCTCTTGAAGAAGTATACCCAAGTGTATCTTGAATAATCATCCACAATCACCAAGAAATACTTTCTCCCTCCAAGGCTATCAAAAGATGGAGGCCCGAAGAGATCCATGTGAAGGAGCTCCAAGGGTCTCTTCGAGTAGATGATGGTTGAAGGAGGGTGAGCCTTTTCATGAAGCTTTCCTTCGATACAAGCACTGCAAGCACGATCTTTGGCAAAACTAACATTTGTTAGTCCACGAACATGGTCCCCCTTGAGAAGACTTTGCAAAGATATCATATTGACGTGGGCTAAATGGCGATGCCAAAGCCATCCCACATCAACTTTAGCCATTAGGCATGTCGCGGTCTTAGTGGGTTGCTCCGAGAAGTTAACCACATAGAGACCGTTCTCGACATGCCCAACAAAGGCTACTTTAAGAGTCTTGCTCCACAAGAGGGCCACGGTATCAATATCAAAGAAGGTGGCAAAACCCATGAGTGCGAGTTGACGAACGGAAAGTAAATTGAATGCAAGGGACTCAACAAGCATGACTTTCTCGATCGTTAGATCATGAGAAATGACAACCTTGCCAAGACCCAATACCTTAGAATGTGAGGCATCACCCCATTCGACATTGGTGGGCATAGATGGGATATTGTGCACGTCCACCACCAAGTCCTTGCTCCCGGTCATATGATTTGTTGCTCCACTATCGAGCAACCATGATCCCCCACCGGAAGCAAACACCTACAAGAGATCAATGCTTGGTTTTAGGTACCCATTGAGTAATGGGTCCTTTGATGTTAGTAACAAGGGTCTTAGGAACCCAAATAGACCATTCAATGTACTCATAAGGAGAACCAACAAATTTAGCATAAACATGTCCATCACTAGCACGGCACAACACATAAGAGGGGTTAAAGTCGCCGGCTTTGTTGGGAGAGATGGCGTTGCGCTCTCTGGCTTCATCGCTCTTCCCATTGTTCTTCTTCTCCTTAGGAGCACCTTCTCCCTCCTTCACAAAGGTTTGCATGAGCGGAGGAGGTCGATTGGTCTTGCTCTTCTTCTTGTTCTTGGACTTGGGTGCGAACCCAACTCCCTCCTTTCCCAAAACTTCCTTTTGATTGCTCAAAAGGTCATTTAGGTTCTTCTCGCCTTGTATGGATGACACAAGACCTTTCTCGAGTTGTTCCTTCAACTTGGCATTTTCCTCCACAAGATGCACATTCTCACAACATGGGTTAGTAGCATTTGCATTATCAATTAAGACCATGTGAGGAAATGTGGCCTTTTCCTTAGTTAGCTTAACTTGGAGTTGAGCATGAGACTCCTTGAGGGTGGCATGAGCACTTTTCAAGACCTTGTGGGCCTTGTCAAGTACATCAAACTCCTCCGTGAGTCTAACATGATCAACCCCAAGTTTAGCCTTCTCGAAAGCTAGAACACGAGACACAACAAGAGCATGATCAATATCTTTCTTTAGTTTAGCGTGACCATCGTTGTGTGACTCCTCAAGAGCCAAACGATGCTCACGCTCTTCCTCAAGAGCATTAGAGAGATCCGATATCTCATCGGCATAGTCACGGCTATGACTTTCCATCTTAGTGATGGTTTCTTCATGAGCCTCGATCATGTCATTGGCTTCACCAAGTTGTTCCAAGAGAGCAACGAAATGCTTTTTGGATTTGCCCTTGAGCTTACTCATGAAGGACTCAAATTCATTGATCTCCTCATTAGACCCCTTACCATTATCAAAGTCATCCGTTGAAGGAGGGTTAGGAATAATGGTGGTTTTGATGTTGGGGGTTACCTTGTTGGTGGCCTTAGCCATGAGGCACTTGGCGGTGATGTTCTCGTTAGGTGCATCGAATAGAGACACCCGAGGAGTTGAGACAATGGCAACGGATGCCATGGCCATTGTTTCACCATCTTCATCATCATCGTCATCCTCACGGTATTCTTCTTGAACCACCAACCCGCGAGAAGGAGTCTTCTTGGTGAAGTTGTTCTTGTTGGGGAAGGACTTGGCTTTGTCTTTTCGAATGAACTTGCCACCATTGTCTTCCCGCTTCTCGTATGGACAGTCCGCAACGAAATGACTGACATTGCCACAGTTGAAACAAGTTCTAACTCGTTGCTTCCCTTTGAGGCCACTTGAGTTGTTCTTGTTGAAGTTGGGTCTTGTAGTCTTCTTACTCCAAAACTGTCTTGAGGCAAGAGCCATGTGCTCATGATAATCATACTTTGTGTCCTCGGGGTTGCTCTCCTCATCTTCCTCTTCTTCTTCTTCTTCCACACTAACCTTGGCCTTCAAGGCAAGATTTGGCTTCTTTGCCCTTTGGGAACGGAGCACCGCATTGTCGGCGGTCTTATCCAAGATGTTCATTGCAATGAACTCATCCAACACTTCACCAGAGGTCATGGAGTGGAAGTCCGGTCTTTGGCGGATGACGGAGGACATGGCCTTGTTGTAGGGCATCATGGCCTTGAGGAACTTGCACTTGATCCAATTGTCATCCATGTCTTTACTCCCATGATCTCGGAGTGCGACCGCAAGTTTGGTCACTCTTCGAAAGAGCTCACGAGGTTCTTCATCCTCTTTCATTGCAAACTCATCGGCTTTATCTTGCACCACTTCATAGTTGGAGCGTTGAATGCTAGCACTTCCTCTATACATACGCTCGACACACTTCATGCTTCTTTAGCCATGACATGAGGTCGAAGATGAGGGAGATCTTCGGGAAGGATAGCATCTTGGATGATGAAGAGAGCACTCTCATTGAATTGGTTGTCCACTTCTTCTCGAGGGGTGAAGTTGCTTGGATCATGAGGATAGAAACCTTCTTCAATAATTCTCCAAAGGTTAGTATTCACATGTTTTAAATGACGCTTGAAGCGATAGACCCAAGAATCAAAATCTTCATTTTTCACATATTTAGGAGGAGGACCGGCATGATTCAAATGCGTAGAGGGGATCAGTCCTTTATACACCGGGGGTTCCACATGGGCATAGATGCCGGTGCCATTTCTACCACTAGTAGACGGACTCTTTTCACTATTAGCTTCCCCCTTGTCGGGGTTAGCATCCGTCACCTTGTTAGTGGGATCACCCACTTTCATCGGCAAGGTAGATAGTTTGAGTCCCTCTAGGAATTCAGTAAACATGCTTTTAACCTCGGCCGTCATGGAGGTTTTCAATGTGTCTAAAGCCACATTGAATTCCTCGCGAGAGACCGAGGTTCCTCCTTCGGCCGAAGACGAGATGGGATTCACACCGGAGTGTTCCTCCACACCGTCGTTGACGTCAACCATACTCTTCAGACGGTAAAGTCCTTAATAAAGAGACGAGGCTCTGATACCAATTGAAAGGATCGATATGGTTGACTAGAGGGGGGGTGAATAGGCAACTAACAATTTTTAAGCTTTTCTTTACCAAATTAAACTTTGCAACAAAATAGGTTGTCTAGATGTGCAACTAGGTGAGCAACCTATATGATGCAATAACAACTAGCACACAAGCAAGCAAGGATGTAACAACAAGTAGGCTTGCAAAAGTAAAGGCACGAAATAACCAAGAGTGGAGCCGGTGGAGACGAGGATGTGTTACCGGAGTTCCTTCCCTTTAAGGGGAAGTACGTCTCCGTTAGAGCGGTGTGGAGGCACAATGCTCCCCAAGAAGCCACTAGGGCCACCGTATTCTCCTCACGCCCTCACACAATGCGAGATGCCGTGAATCCACTATTGGTGCCCTTGAAGGCGGCGATCGAACCTTTACACGCAAGGTTGGGGCAATCTCCACATCAATCGGAGGCTCCCAACAACAACAACAACACCACGAAGCTTCACCACAATGGAGTATGGCTTCGAGGTGACCTCAACCGTCTAGGGTGCTCAACACCCAAGAGTAACAAGATCCGCAAGGGATAAGTGGGGGGAATCAAATTTCTCTTGGTGGAAGTGTAGATCTGGGCCCTCTCAACCAATCCCGAGCAAATCAACAAGTTTGATTGGCTAGGGAGAGAGATCGGGCGAAAATGGAGCTTTGAGCAACAATGGAGCTTTTGGGGGAAAGAGGTAGGTCAACTAGGAGGAAGAAGACCCCTTTATATAGTGGGGGAACACATCCAACCGTTACCCCACTGAGCAGCCCCGCATAGGGTGGTACTACCGCTAGGGAAGGGCGGTACTACCGCTCCCTACCCAGCGGTACTACCGCGCTGAAGAGGAAGTCAGGCCACTGGCCCCAGAGCGGTACTACCGCGGGAGTAGAGCGGTACTACCGCTGAGAGCGGTACTACCGCTGAGAGCGGTACTACCGCTTCTACTGCCGCTACTAGTGCCGCAAAACCCGGCACGAGAAAACACCATCTTGAATCGAGGCGGCAGTAGGCGCAGTACTACGCGGTACTACGGCCGAAGCCCGCGAGCGGTACTACCGCTCTGTGGAGCGGTACTACCGCTTAGAGCGGTACTACCGCTTCGTGGAGCGGTACTACCGCTGGGGGGGCTTCGGCGGTACTACCGCTATAGACCGCGGTACTACCGCTGGCACAGGGCGAAGCAGGTACGGAAGAGAGGTAGAGCTCCAAAGATGTGAAAGGAAGATGACAGGTGTGATAAGGATGTGTACGTGTTGATTCCACCCTAGTCTTACCAAAGCGGATCCCCTCTTAATAGTACGGAGACTCCTATGAAACTAGTCCACCAACAACGAAATGCAGGAGCTACACCGTCTTGAATAAAAACACCGAGGGGAGGAAATCGTCTCGTGCCAATGGATGATTCTCTGAAAGAACTTAACGCACACGATTAGTCCGCAAAAGCATTGTCATCAATCACCAAAACCACTATGGGATAAATAAGCCCTTACAGAGTTGGTGACGCCTTCCAGCGCCGTTTTCCTCCTTGGAGGCGTCATTGTCAAGCTCATGCATTATGTCCTCTAATGTGCTCCGGGTGAAAGCCTAGATCCATCCGTGGATCGGACATCAACGAGGTCTTTGACATCATTACCCCCTTGGCGGCGTTGTCTTTGGAGCCATTGAACTGCTATGGTTCATTTGTCGTCTCGGCTCGAGTGCGGTTGGTCTGTTGGTGTGTGGTTGGGCTGATGGATTGTTTAGTGGTGGTTGTGGAAGTGGATTGTGGCGGCGTTCTTTGCCTTGGTCATCCTGGTGCTATTGGTCGATCTCTCTTTTGGGGGCTTGTGGCGGCGGTGAGGTCTCGGATTTTGGTGCCCTTCGACGACGCATGAGGTTTGGTTGCCTCGCATAGTGCTCTGGTTCCCTCTATTTGTGATGGTGGCTGTGGTGTGGCCCAGAGGAGGTGTGGGGCTATCTCGGCGGAACATTGCCCTTCGTCACGGTCTGTGGCTCTCTCCATCGCGTCGTGGCTAGGCATTGGGAAGCCCTTCGACGCTGGTTGCGACTCTCCTAGTTCTTCAAGGTGCTGAGTGATCGCAGGGTAGCAGGCGACTTCTTCTCTTCGTCTACTCGGTGTTGATTCTTCTTTCGACTGATCCAACAATGCTAGTTTCCGCTCTTCTTGGTCTGCCTAGTGATGATGGGTGCTAAGTTCTTGGTTTTGGCTGCTTGTCATTGCTCATTTACTGGTTCTCCTCTGTTGTACCTCGGTCCTTCTTGTGTGTGTTGGGTGCTGCAGTTCTGTTGTATCTCAGTCTTACTTATGATAATGAAAATGGTTCAGACTGGCGTAAGCCCGCTATAGCTCCGTAAAAAAAAGTGTACACATCATACATAGAGACAATGGTCTCATGCCGGGGTCTTGGCCAAGGGGATCCCATATCCTCGTGCATGTTCATGTTGTGTGCAAGGAGAAGTTTTGTGCGTTACTTCATCAGGCGGAGGTTGCAGGAAGATTGCGTGGGATTCAAATCACGCCTATGGCCCCTATGGTAACCCACCTTTTGTACGTGATGACTCGTCCTCCTATTTGAAGCTACAAAGAATGGGGCAACAGAGATCAATGAAATTTTACAAGTAAATGAGGCAGTTCGAGGCAAGTGGCAAGTCGAGATAAACCGTACATTCTTTTCAGTGGGAACATATCGAATGATAACAAGCAGTCTGCGGGTGCTCGGTTTACAACATGAAAATTCAGAAGGTAAGAACAATGTTTTGGAATACCATAAGGAACTTTTATATATGGGCTCGGATACTAGGGGTGGATTGAATGTGTTCTCTCGATGAAAGGAAGGAGCTTCTTATTAAGGCGGTTGCACAAGCAATTCCCACCTACATGTTTGGTTGTTTTGACCTCACAAAGAGTATGCGTGACAAGCTTGGCAACATGATTTGTCGTTATTGATGGTCGCAACATGATAAGGAGCATAAAATGCATTGAATGGGGTGGGAGAAGATGAAAACTTGCAAAATCAGAGGCGGTTTTGGGGCTCAAGGACTTGCACTCTATCAACCCTTGTGATGCTATCGAGGCAGGCTTGCCGTCTATTGCAAACTCTAGAATTCTTAAGTGGAAGTGTCTTGCAAGGTAATAATTCCCACATGGTACCATTTCGGGAGCTACGCCCACAATTGGTATGAACTATATCATGAAAAGTATTCTAAAGAGCCTAGAAATAGTTGAAAGGGGGATTCTGGCATGTGTGATGTTTTTTTGGGGGGAATTGTCGATATATTCATTTTCAATCATGACAGTACAATAAACACCAGAAATAAAAAAATACATTCAGATTCATAGACCATCTAGCGACGACTACAAACACTGAAACGAGCCGAAGGCGCGCCGCCGTTTCGCCCTTCCCTTGCCAGAGCTGGGCACAATCTGTTGTAGTAGACAATCGGGAAGTCGTCGTGCTAAGGTTCCATAGGACCAACACCTCATAACAACAACCGCCGCCGATGAAGAGAAGTTTAGATCGGAAGGAACCTGAACACACATGAATAAAGACAAACAAAGACCGGATCCGAGCTGATCCACCAATGACAGCCATCGACCAAATCCCGCGAGATCCACCAGAGACACACCTCCACACACCCCTCCGACGATGCTAGACACATCATTGGACGGGGGCTAGACGGGAAGAACCTTATTCCATCTTCAAGAAGCCCCCGCCGCCTCGTCTTCTTGAGCAGGACACAAACCTTAACAAAACTTGAAGAAGCACCTGAAAACGAAGTCATCCCGCCGGCAAGGGCCGGGATCCACCGCGCACCCATGACCCTAAGGCCACATGAGTCGTGGGAGATCGGTGGTGCCGCCGACGGAAAGCAGAAACTCTAGCCTCCTTTTCTTGGAGGAGAGAAGAAGGGAGGAGAGACGTTTTAGCAGATAACTACCCCTGGCATGTGATTATTTCTTTGAGTTAACATCACACATGCAACTCAAAGAAATAATCTAGCATGCCATATTTGCATCGGTTGGGGGTAGGGGCAATGTTTTTGTTCCCCTAACTAAATATCTAAATACACGGCACACTGAAGCACGCAGTTGGGGAACAAAATCGTTAAGATTTGACCGGTGAATGAATATGGCTTTGTTAAGCATGTGCATTTCGTGTGTGCTGACTCTTTAATTTACTACAAGATGCTAGCACGTACTCACGTAGGTAACGAATGAGGTATTCGGTGCGTTCTCATTCTTTAATTTATTTACAAGACGCATGGATCGATCCACCTCCAAAGAGGCACGGTAAGGAACGAGGCGAGCCAGGCAGAGACGCGTCCGTGCTGACGTAATCCGAGTAGCACCCAGGGAGACCTCCACAGGGTAAGCCGCCGTGTGTGACGTCATCTTCTGCGTGGACGTCGCTGTCCCCAGACCCCGACGACCCGGCATATATATACCCTTGCTGAGATGCTACGACCAAGCTTCTCCAGCACTTGACTGCATGCACAGCTCATTGACCGACCGAACCTCAGCTCCACACCGATCGGCCACGCACCTCCTCCTTCAGATCAATGGAGAATAACCACCACCGGCAGGGACCGGCGACGTCCACGCCGGCGACGAGGAGCAGGACACGGCGGGACCCCGCCCAGGACCACCTCTACCGGGTGCCGCCGCAGGACTTCGCCCTCACCGTGCAGAGGCTCACCGGCGCCGCCCCTCCGCGCACGCCGCCTCCTCGTCCTCCTGATCGGGATGATCGGCAGCCATCCCCGGCAGCGCCGCTGCCGCCGCCAGCATTGTCCATGCAGGAGGCCTACCTGGACTGGTGCGCCTCCAACTGCGTCGTTCTCAGCCCCGGGACGATGGCCGAGATTGACCGCGCCGCCCGATTTAACTCAGGGGTAAACAATAATAATTGTAGTTAATAGTAGTACTAGCTTAGCTTACTGCATATTCGTATACAGATATATGCAAGCTTTAGCTCGATCTCAGCCTCTTGTAATTTGACGTGCTGAAGGTTTTCGTACAGCAAACATTTGCTAGGTTCGACAAACTTGCTATTTATAGACCAAGCTGATGTGTGTTATTGGCGAAATTAAAATGTTACTACTATCCTTTTTCAAAAATAATTTACTGGATCCTTCATTCAACGCCTACTGTTCATCTTCTTCCTCCAGCTAACACCCTCCAAACACACGCATGCGCGCCCTTGTGGCCATGATATCCCTGTCTTAGGGATTGTTTCCTTTCTACATCAATCAAAATGACCCTCCCCC
>NC_041381.1:567325897-567349610 GCF_002162155.2 Triticum dicoccoides | reverse complement strand
CCACAGTGTGTCCCCGTATCCTCTTCCGGGCAGCACATAAGAATTCGACTCCCGCCCACGAAAGCTTTGGCTAAAGTTCTGACAAGCAGGCTTAAGCCCATGATCCAAACCCTGGTACATGGCAACCAGACCGGCTTAACGAAAGGTCCATTGCCGAGAATTTCATCTACACCGCAGACCTTCTTAATTGTTGCCACACTCGAAAAAACACACCATGGTTTTCAAACACTTGAAAAGCCTTCGACCGAAGTGAAACTGACACGGTCTTCCCTCCTCCTCCTCTCGCGACCAGGTCGCCCCTGCGGGCGACCTCCTCCTCCTCCAGCCCCCCTCTCGGCCCCCTCTCGCGGGCGACCGGGGTCGCTGGTCGCGGTGGCCCCCTGACCTTTCCCTCCCAGTGGCTCTCTGACGCGGGGCGTAGCTGCACCGGGAGGGGGGGGGGGCTCCTAGGCGGCGGCGGTCTGGCTGGCGGCGGGGTTTCCCGGCACGACGTGGGCGGGCGGCAGCGCCGTCATTGGCAGCGAGGTGGCGCTGCGGTGCGGCCTGGCGACGGCTCTCAGCCCAAATCTGGGCCCTTCGGGTCCCATCTAGGCCTTGGCGGGCCGGGGATGGGACGAGTCTGCGGCGCGACTCTTGGGAGGAGAGGGAGCGGCGATGAACGGCGGGGTGCTGGTGGCGCGGATGCCAGCCTGCTGCAGCGTGGCTGGCGGGGCTTAGCGGGCCCATTTCGGGCCTGGCCGGGCTAGGGGTGGCCTGGTATGCCCCACTGCCGTGTCCAGATGGCTACTGTGACGGTGGCGGAGCCGCAGGCCTCAAAAATGACGGCGGTGGAGGTGGTTCCCTCCCGCTCGGCCTTGGTGCTGCTGCTCCCGTCGATGGCCATGACATCCCTGTCTTAGGGATTGTTTCCTTTCTACATCGATCAAAATGACCCCTCCCCCCCACCCCCCACCCCCTGTTACTCTACCCAGTCAACCTCTGCCTCTCCTTCATCATGATGTTGCAGTTACCCACAGTGTGTCCCGTATCCTCTTCGGGGCTGCACATAAGGATTCGACTCCCGCCCACGAAAGTTTTGGCTAAAGTTCTGACAAGCAGGCTTAAGCCCATGATCCAAACCCTGGTACATGGCGACCAGACCGGCTTAACGAAAGGTCCATTGCCGAGAATTTCATCTACACCGCGGACCTTCTTAATTGTTGCCACACTCGAAAAAGAACACCATGGTTTTCAAACACGACTTTTGAAAAGCCTTCGACTGAAGTGGAACTGACACGGTCTTCCCTCCTCCTCCTCTCACGACCGCGTCGCCCCCGCGGGCGACCAGCCGCGCGTGACCTCCTCCTCCTCCAGCCCTCCTCTCGGCCCCCTCTCGCGGGTGACCGGGGTCACTGGTGGCGGCGCCCCCCTGACCTTCCCGTCCCGGTGGCTCTCTGACGCGGGGCGTAGCTGCACCTGGGGGTGCTCCTAGGGGGCAGCGGTCTGGCTGGCGGCGGGGTTTCCCGGCACGGCGTGGGCGGGCGGCTGGGCGGCAGCGTCGTCGTTGGCGGCGAGGTGGTGCTGCGGTGCAGCCTGGTGACGGCTCTCGGCCCAGATCTGGGCCCTTCGGGTCCCAACTAGGCCTTGGCGGGCCGGTGATGGGACGAGTCTGCACCGCGACTCTCGGGAGGCGGGGGAGCGGCGATCAACGACAGGGTGCTAGTGGCGCCGCTGCCAGCCTGGCTGGCGGGGCTTAGCGGGCCCATTTCGGGCCTGGCCAGGCCAGGGGTGGCCTGGTATGCCCCACTGCCGTGTCCAGACGACTACAACGACGGTGCCGGAGGCGCAGGCCTCTCGCACGACGGCGGTGGAGGTGGTTCCCTCCCGCTCGGCCTTGGTGCTGCTGCTCCCGTCGCTTGTCTCTTCTCTCCGGTCCTCTTGGCCTTGTGTTGCTGCTCGCAGCGAGACGACGCGGGTGGCGGCGCAATCGTGATGGCGCATGGTGTTCGGCGGTGGTTTGGTTTGTCGGCTCCGGCTGGGCGGTGGGATTTGGAGTGCGGGAGAAATCCTTGCCGGCTCGTCCGGCTCTGATGTGGTGACACCGGCAGGTGCCACTATTCCTTCTTGGAGGGTGTCAGTAGTAGCCATCCCCTGATAGCCCGCAAGTATAGGGGATCGCAACAGTTTTCGAGGGTAGAGTATTCAACCCAAATTTATTGATTCGACACAAGGGGAGCCAAAGAATATTCTCAAGTATTAGCAGTTGAGTTGTCAATTCAACCACACCTGGATAACTTAGTATCTACAGCAAAGTATTTAGTAGAAAAGTAGTATGAAAGTAACGATAACGATAGCAAAAGTAACAGTAGTAGTTTTGTAGTAATTGTAACAATGGTAACGGCAAAGTAACTAAGCAAAGGACAATATGTGAAAAGCTCGTAGGCAATGGATATGTGATGGATAATTATGTCGGATGCAATTCCTCATGTAATAGTTATAACATAGGGTGACACAGAACTAGCTCCAGTTCATCAATGTAATGTAGGCATGTATTCCGAATATAGTCATACGTGCTTATGGAAAAGAACTTGCATGACATCTTTTGTCCCACCCTCCCGTGGCAGCGGGGTTCTAATGGAAAGTAAGGGATATTAAGGCCTCCTTTTAATAGAGAACCGGACCAAAGCATTAACACTTAGTGAATACATGAACTCCTCAAACTACGGTCATCACCGGTAAGTATCCCGATTATTGTCACTTCGGGGTTAATGGATCATAACACATAATAGGTGACTATAGACTTGCAAGATAGGATCAAGAACTCACATATATTCATGAAAACACAATAGGTTCAGATCTGAAATCATGGCACTCGGGCCCTAGTGACAAGCATTAAGCATAGCAAAGTCATAGCAACATCAATCTCAGAACATAGTGGATACTAGGGATCAAACCCTAACAAAACTAACATGATTACATGGTAAATCTCATCCAACCCATCACCGTCCAGCAAGCCTACGATGGAATTACTCATGCACGGCGGTGAGCATCATGAAATTGGTGATGGAGGATGGTTGATGATGACGAGGACTAAGGGAGTCCTGGATTAGGGGGTGTCCGGATGGCCAGACTAAGACCTTTGGACGGACTCCCGAACTATGAAGATACAAGATTGAAGACTCCATCCTGTGTCCGGATGGGACTTTCCTTGGCGTGGAAGGCAAGCTTGGCGATACGATATGAAGATCTCCTCCCATTGTAACCGACTCTGTGTAACCCTAGCCCTCTCCGGTGTCTATATAAACCGGAGAGTTTTAGTCCGTAGGACGAACAACAATCATACCATAGGCTAGATTCTAGGGTTTAGCCACTCAGATCTCATGGTAGATCTACTCTTGTACTACCCATATCATCAATATTAATCAAGCAGGAGTAGGGTTTTACCTCCATCGAGAGGGCCCGAACCTGGGTAAAAACATCGTGTCCCTTGTCTCCTGTTACCATCCGCCTAGACGCACAGTTCGGGACCCCCTACCCGAGATCCGCCGGTTTTGACACCGACATTGGTACTTTCATTGAGAGTTCCTCTGTGTCGTCGCCTTTTAGGCCCGATGGCTTCTTCGCTCGTCAATCGCGATGCGGTCCGCGATGAGACTTTTCTTCCCAGACAGATCTTCGTATTCGGCGGCTTCGCACTGCGGGCCGACTCGTTCGACCATCTGGAGCAGATCGAAAGCTACGCCCCTGGCCATCAGGTCAGGTTTGGAAGCTTAAACTACACGGCCGACATCCGCGGGGACTTGATCTTCGACGAATTCGAGCCACAACCGGGCGCGCCGCACTGTCATGATGGGCACGATTTAGCTCTGTCATCGGACAACGCCCAGGGCGTCGCTCAGGTGTCCGCTCCAACCATTAGCCCGGAGCCCACTACGCCAGTCGGGGACGGACGGTTAGACGCTACCCCAGAAACTGCAATCTCTATGGCGATAGAGCCGGATACCAGCCTAGTCCCTCGCAAGGCCCGTGACTCCAAGGTGCCGGACTCCGATCCGGACTCCTTAAATCCCGCACCTCTCCTGGTTAAGCCCGATTGGGCTCCGGTCATGGAGTTCACCGCCGCGGATGTCTTTCAGCAATCACCTTTCGGCAACATCCTGAATTCATTAAAGTCTCTCTCTTTGTCAGGAGAGCCCTGGCTGGACTACGGCCAACACGGTTGGGATGCGGATAACGAAGAAATTTGTAGCCCACCCACCACCCACTTCGTAGCCACTGTCGACGATTTAACCGACATGCTCGACTTCGACTCCGAAGACATCGACGAATGGACGCCGATGAAGGAGACGATCAAGAACCAGTGCCTATAGGGAACTGGAAAGCCACCTCGTCATATGACATATACATGGTGGACACCCCTAAAGCGGGGGATGGCGAGGAGAAAACGGAGGATGACCCCTCCAAGAAGCAACCCAAGCGCCAACGTCAGCGGCGCCGCTCTAAGTCCCGCAAAGCAAAAACGGCGATTCCGGCACCGGAAATAACAATACGCCGGACAGTGCCGAAGACAACCCCTCCAGCAGGATTCAGTGCAGGAGGACGAAGGAGCTAGCCCTCATGAGAGAGCGGCCGACAAAGAGGATGAGGACGACAATTACATGCCTCCCTCCGAAGACGAGGCAAGCCTCGACGACGATGAATTCGTCGTGCCAAAGGATCCCGTCGAGCAAGAGCATCTCAAACGCAGACTCATAGCCACGGCAAGCAGCCTCAAGAAGAAACAGCAGCAGCTTAGAGCTGACCAAGACTGGCTAGCCGACAGATGGACCGAAGTCCTGGCGGCCGAAGAGTATAAACTAGAACGCCCATCCAAGAGCTACCCGAAGCGCAAACTGCTTCCCCAACTTGAGGAGGAAGCAACTAAACGTACATCAACAGCGTACGATGCGCCCGATCGGCCACCCCGTGGCCGCGATAAAGAGGCCTTCAGGCCCTCAAGCCAAGCCGCACCCCGACACCGCTCAAAACGTACCAGAGTACGGGGAGACGCAACAGACCTGCATGACATCTTGGAGAATAAGGCAGGGCAAACAAGATCGATCTACGGATCACATGGGCGCCCCGCTTCACGTGACGCTAGCCGCCATGCCGGACATAATAAGTATGGCCCGGCCGAATACAACATACCAAGCTCGTCCGAGCTGCGTCGCGATATAGCCCAGTACAGGGGCGGCGCACACCCACTATGCTTCACAGACGAAGTAATGGATCATCAAATCCCCAAGGGCTTCAAGCCCGTAAACATCGAATCATACGATGGCACAACAGATCCTGCGGTATGGATCGAAGATTATCTCCTTCACATCCACATGGCCCGTGGTGATGATCTACACGCCATCAAATACCTCCCGCTCAAGCTTAAAGGACCAGCTCGACATTGGCTTAATAGCCTGCCAGCAGAGTCAATTAGTTGTTGGGAGGACCTGGAATCTGCATTCCTTGACAACTTCTAGGGCACCTATGTGCGACCACCAGACGCCGATGACCTAAGCCACATAATCCAGCAGCCAGAGGAATCGGCCAGACAATTCTGGACACGGTTCCTGACCAAGAAAAACCAAATAGTCAATTGTCCGGACGCCGAGGCCCTCGCAGCCTTCAGGCACAACATCCGAGATGAATGGCTTGCCCGACACCTAGGACAGGAAAAGCCGAAGTCTATGGCAGCCCTCACGACACTCATGACCCGCTTCTGCGCGGGAGAAGACAGCTGGCTAGCTCATAGCAACAACATAACCAAGAGCCCCGGCAATTCGGATACCAAGGATAATAACAGCAGGTCACGTCGCAACAAGCATAAACGCCGCATTAACGATGACAATACTGAAGATACGACAATCAATGCTGGATTCAGAGGCTCTAAACCGGGTCAGCGGAAAAAGCCATTCAAAAGAAACCCTCAGGGCCCATCCAGCTTAGACCGGATACTCGATCGCTCGTGCCAGATACACGGCACACCCGAACAACCGGCCAATCACACCAACAGGGATTGTTGGGTGTTCAAGCAGGCAGGCAAGTTAAGTGCCGAGACCAGAGACAAGGGGCTACATAGCGATGACGAGGAGGGGCCCTGGCCGCCAAACAACAAAGGACAGAAGGGATCCCCCCCGCAAGTTCGGACGGTGAATATGATATACGCAACCCACATCCCCAAAAGGGAGCGGAAGCATGCTCTCAAGGACGTCTACGCGCTGGAGCCAGTCGCCCCAAAGTTCAACCCATGGTCCTCCTGCCCGATCACCTTCGATCGACGGGACCATCCCACCAGCATCCGTCACGGCGGATTCACCGCATTGGTCCTAGACCCAATTATCGACGGATTCCACCTTACTAGAGTCCTAATGGACGGCGGCAGTAGCCTGAACCTGCTTTACCAGGACATAGTGCGAAAAATGGGCATCGATCCTTCAAGGATTAAACCCACAAAGACAACCTTCAAAGGTTTCATACCAGGGGTAGAAGCCAGCTGTACAGGCTCGGTCACACTCGAGGTGGTCTTCAGATCCCCGGATAACTTCCGGAGCGAGAAGTTAATCTTTGACATAGTCCCATTCCGCAGCGGCTATCATGCCCTGCTCGGCCGAACTGCATTTGCCAAATTCAATGCGGTGCCGCACTATGCATATCTCAAGCTCAAGATGCCAGGACCTCGCGGAGTCATCACAGTAAACGGAAACACCGAACGCTCTCTCCGAACGGAGGAGCACACGGCAGCCCTGGTAGCGGAAGTACAGAGTAGCCTCTCAAGGAAGTTCTCCAATCCAGGTGCCAAACGTCCGGACAACGTCAAGTGAGCCCGAAGTAACCTACAACAAATCCGGCTGGCACGTTCCGAGCAAGCATAGCAGTGCGGCCCCAACCCCGGCCCCCGTCAAACGGTGATACTGGTACCACGCATACATAATTACGCCTTAGAGATACTATGGGCATAAGGGGAGGGGCACAACAACGGCATGCCCAGTATGCGGCTCAACCGCACTAAGGGGCTCCCTATTTCGCCGTTTTCCTTTTCACACACTTTCAGGACCCAACTATTCGGAAGGCCTGTCCGGCAATACTCTCGCCGAACCAACGATGCAATAGCCAGGGAGGAAGCAAGCCACGTCAAAAGCCCAGGGGCTTACAACACCCCATAACGTGGTGTGAGAAGACTGAACACTCTAACAAGTGCGCACCCCGAACTTATAGCACTATATGCATCGGCTCCGAATCATGTCTTTGGTCAATAGTTGGGTTTGCCCGGCTCCCATGTTTCGGTACCTTACGTTCCGCATTGTTGGCTAAGGTAGCGCTGGGAGAACTACTGCGATTGTGCCCCAGTTGAGCTGGGTTAGCACCTCAATAGAGAAAGCTAAAACTGACTGTCATGATAGTGCGAGAGACCGGTCGCTGTTCGCGAGGTTTTTTTCGAGTCCTTAAAGACTTATGCCGCTTCAAGCGAGGAACCGGACTTATCCGGCCTAGGCGTGGATAGCGCCCCGAACTCGGTCTTTCGAATACTAGGGGCTTCGCCGAAATTTAAAATTATAGAATTCTATGGCTAAGTGAGAGTGATAAAGCATTATAAGTTCGACGGCCTGGTTCGCTGTGCTGAACGCCTCCCTAGATGGACCCAAGAATGGGAACAAGAGCGCTCAGGTTTATCCCGAACACCCCAGCACTCGTGGCATGGGGGTCGAAGCCGACGACTTGCATCTCTCAGATTTGATAAACGGCCGCACGGAAGGTAATATTTTAAATTAACAAGCGTTGCTTAACGCATATGAACAAAGATTCAGCGTACAGGATAACAAATGCGAGTTTACTCAAAAATTACATCTTTGGAGCACTCATCCGCTATGCGGCGGGCACCCTTCAGAACGCCATTATAATACATCTCAGGCGTACGATACTCCTTGCCCGGCGGTGGCACGTCCGTCAACAGCTTCTCCGCGTCTAGCTTGCCCCAATGCACCTTAGCACGGGCAAGGGCCCGACGGGCACCTTCAATACAAGCAGAGCGCTTGACGACCTCTATCCACGGACACGCGTCCACCAGCCGCCGCACCAGACCGAAGTAGCTCCCAGGCATGACTTCTCCAGGCCACAGCCGAGCTATGAGGCCCTTCATGGCTTGTTCGGCCACCTTGTGGAGCTCAACCAGCTGCTTCAGCTGGTCGCTTAGGGGCACCGGATGTTCGGCCTCAACATACTGAGACCAGAACACTTTTTCCGTCGAGCTCCCCTCTTCGGCTCGGTAGTATGCGGCGGCACCAGACACACTATGGGGCAGATCGGCGAACACTCCTGGAGAACTCCGGATTCGGGTAAGTAGCAGATAACTAACTTTTATATTTTTGCTTTGCATAAAGAATGCCTTACCCGCCGCTATCTTCTTCATCGCCTCGATCTCCTGAAGGGCCTTTTGGGCTTCGGCCTTAGCGGTCTTGGCACTCTCAAGAGCCAAGGCAAGCTTGGACTCTCGAGTCTTCGAGTCACGCTCCAAACTCTTGTGTTTTTCCACGAGATCCTGGAGCTCTTGCCGCACCTCCGTCACCCGCGCCTCCTGCTTCTCTCGCTCGGTGCGCTCCAAGGCCGCACTCTTTTCGGCCTTCGAAACCTCCTCTTTCAGGGTCGCCACCTCGGTCGTGGCTCCTGCAACATTAACATTGGTCCTGTTATTATTATGCAACCAAGTATTTCTATATACATTTACAGGAGGTACTACGCACCCTCTTTATCCTCGAGCTGCTTCTTGGCACGGCCGAGCTCGCTCTCGGACCGATCGAGGCTTTCCTTCAAGGCATTAACCTCCGCAGTTAGTGCGGTTGAGGTCAGTAGTGTAGCCTACATTCCCATATTGACATATTTCTATTAGACTCCTGCGTATATCTTTGAAGATCCTCAGTTCGGCTTTTCTTTCCGAACACCGAACTAAGCATCAGGGGCTACTGTCTATGCGGTAACATTTTTATATATGTTTTTGAACACATACCTCAAAGCCCGTTAACAGGCTTGTGCAGGCCTCCGTCAGCCCGCTCTTGGCGGACTGAACCTTCTGAATCACCGCACTCATAACAGTGCGGTGTTCTTCGTCGATAGAGGCGCCGTTGAGCGCCTCCAGCAAATTGTCCGGCGCCTCCGGGTGGACGGAAGTCGCCGGCGTCGCGGACTTGCCCTTCTTGTGAAGGTGCCGCCTGTCGGGCTCTGGAACCACTGATGGTTCCAGAGCAGTGTCCGGCCCAGGGCCGGACTTAGATCCCTCCGGGGCTTTACCCCCTTTGGGTTGGGAGTCCGGAAGGTCACCTTGTGGAGCTTCTAGGACCACCTCCTCCTGGTTTTTTCCACTACGGGACTCCACCTCCGCGCCGTCTGTAGGGAGAGGGGAGGAGACCGTCGGAAGTGAAGCGCTATTCACATCCGACGAATTCAGAGATCCGCTCGATGAATCGCCAAGCTGAGCTCTGGGCGGACTGTATGATTAGCTTCGGTGTTAGAAGCTATCAAATAATAAAGGAGTGCAATAAGTTATTCGGGTAGCCGGACACTTACGATTTTGCCAGGGGCTTGACCCTGGAGGACCAATCCTCCTCGCCGTCTTTGGCGTCGGGGGCGTAGTCCGGCAGAAGGGGCTTCCCCTTCTTGGACCCTCCGGCTTCCCCAGTTGGGGCGGCCTTTCTCTTCTTTCCTCCCCCCGTTGGAGGGGGAGAGGCATCTTCTTCTTCCTCCTCCTCCTCATCTTCGGAGGCGGAGGGTGCGTTGGAGCCGTCGGGCAAATCCGACGACACCGGGCGCCGGGAACTCTTTCGGGTCCCCGTGGCCTTCTCCTTGGCCTTCTTCTGCGGCACCACGTGAGGTGCCGGAACCAGTAGCTTCACCAAGTGTGCGTCTACTGGGCCTTCGGGCAGAGGGGCCAGACAGTCGAACTGTCCGGATGTCCTCTTCCAGTCCTGTCAAAGGAACGGGAGTTTAGATCCCGCATAAAGTCACACTATGAAATTCGGATATCCCGTAAGGGACTAAAGCTAAGCTTACTTCGGAGGCTTGACGTTTGGCGCAGAACCTGCGATCCTCGGTGACGGGAGGGGAGACCTCGGAGCTTTTGAAAAGCACCTTCCAGGCGTCCTCGTGCTTCGTTTCGAAAAGCCGGGATAGAGTCTGGTGCCGGGCCGGGTCGAACTCCCACAAATTGAAGTCCCGTCGTTGACACGGGAGGATCCGGCGGAAGAGCATGACCTGGACCACGTTGACAAGTTTGACCTTCTTGGTCACCAGGTCTCGGACGCAGGTTTGGAGTCCGGTCACCTCTTCTGGATTGCCCCACGACAGGCCCATCTCTTTCCAAGATGTGAGCCGGGTGGGGATGCCGGATCGAAATTCAGGGGCCGCTGCCCATTTGGGGTCACGCGGCTCGGTGATATAAAACCACCCATATTGCCACCCTTTGATGGTTTCCACGAAGGCACCCTCGAGCCAGGTGACGTTGGCTATCTTGCCCACCATGGCACCTCCGCATTCTGCCTGTCGGCCTTGCACGACCTTCGACTTGACGCTGAAGATCTTCAGCCATAGGCCAAAGTGGGGCTGGATGCGGAAGAAGGCCTCGCACACGAGATAAACGCCAAGATATTGAGGATGAAGTTGAGGGCCAGATCATGGAAATCCAGGCCGTAGTAGAACATGAGCCCCCGGACGAACGGGTGAAGAGGAAAACCCAATCCGCGGAGGAAATGGGGAAGAAAAACAACCCTCTCATGGGGCCTGGGGGTGGGGATGAGTTGCCCCGCATCTGGGAGCCGGTGCGCGATGTCGTTAGACAAGTATCCGACCTTCCTCAGGTTTTTGATTTGTCCCTCCGTGACGGAGGAGGCCATCCATCTACCTCCCGCTCCTGACATAGTTGGAGAAGGCTGAGGTGGGAAGTGCGGGCTTGGGCGCTGGAGCTCGAGTGCGCAGGGACGAATAAGCAGAGGAGGAAGAGGGCGTGAATGGAAAGGGCGGATTATTATCCCCTTATATGGGCGGCCAAAACTACGAGCCCCCCACCGGCCTAATAAAACTCGCTTATCCCCCAAGCGTCGCGGTTAATGGCGCGGTTGGGTTACCCACGCCCGTATTGATGAGAATCCCGGAATAAGGGGACACGATCTCTGCTTTGACAAGACGTGCCAAGGAAACCGCCTGCTAAACACGCTGAGGTGGAACCATAAAATGAATAAAGAGCCTGGCTGTGGCATGATGTCGCGCCACGAATACGTCAGCAGATCCGATTGATACAAATATTATTCTCTCTGTGAAGGAATGTGGAACTTGTTTTGCAGAGCCAAACACTATCCTGGTGTTCAACATCTTCTATGAAATATTCAGAGGAGGAACCTGCCTTGCAATGCCGAAGACAACTTGCGCACCGGACTCGTCGTCATTGAAGCCTGGTTCAGGGGCTACTGAGGGAGTCCTGGATTAGGGGGTGTCCGGATGGCCGGACTAAGACCTTTGGCCGGACTCCCGGACTATGAAGATACAAGATTGAAGACTCCGTCCCGTGTCCGGATGGGACTTTCCCTGGCGTGGAAGGCAAGCTTGGCGATACGTATGAAGATCTCCTCCCATTGTAACCGACTCTGTGTAACCCTAGCCCTCTCCGGTGTCTATATAAACCGGAGAGTTTTAGTCCGTAGGACAAACAACAATCATACCATAGGCTAGATTCTAGGGTTTAGCCACTCCGATCTCGTGGTAGATCTACTCTTGTACTACCCATATCATCAATATTAATCAAGCAGGAGTAGGGTTTTACCTCCATCGAGAGGGCCCGAACCTGGGTAAAAACATCGTGTCCCTTGTCTCCTATTACCATCCGCCTAGGCGCACAGTTCGGGACCCCCTACCCTCTGCCGGTTTTGACACCGACAACGACGATGACAGATTCCCCTCTCCGGAGCCCCAAATGGACTCTAGATTAGCCCTCCCGAGAGAGTTTAGGGCTTGGCAGCGGCTCCGTATCGTAAAACGCGATGAATCCTTCTCTCTGGGTTTTTTCCCCGAACGTGAATATATGGAGTTGGAGTTGAGGTCGGTGGAGCACCAGGGGGCCCATGAGGCAGGGGGGTGCGCCCTAGGGAGGGGCGCGCCCCCCACCCTCGTGGACAGGGTGTGGGCCCCTGGCCTTGATTCTTTCGCCAGTATTTTTTATTAAATAAAAAAATAACTTTCGTGGAGTTTCAGGTCATTCCGAGAACTTTTGTTTCTGCACAAAAATAACACCATGGCAGTTCTGCTGAAAACAGCGCCAGTCCGGGTTAGTTCCGTTCAAATCATGCAAGTTAGAGTCCAAAACAAGGGCAAAAGTGTTTGGAAAAGTAGATACGACAGAGACGTATCAACTCCCCCAAGCTTCAACATTTGCTTGTCCTCAAGCACTTCAGTTGATAAACTGAAAGTGATAAAGAAAAACTTTTACAAACTCTGTTTGCCCTTTTTGTTGTAAATATGTAAAGCCAGCATTCAAGTTTTCAGCAAAGATTATGAACTAACCATATTCACAATAACATTTAGGTCTCATGTTTACTCGTATCAACGGCATAATCAACTAGCGAGCAATAATAATAAAACTCGGATGACAACACTTTCTCAAAACAATCATAATATGATATAACAAGATGGTATCTCGCAAGCCCTTTGTGAGACTGCAAAATATAAATGTAGAGCACCTTTAAGGATCAAGGACTGACTAAACATTGTAATTCTTGGTAAAAGAGATCCAGTCATAGTCATACCCAATATAAACTAATAGTAATGCATGCAAATGACAGCGGTGCTCTCCAGCAGGTGCTTTTTAATAAGAGGGTGATGACTCAACATAAAAGTAAATAGCTAGGCCCTTCGCAGAGGGGAGCAGGGATTTGTAGAGGTGCCAGAGCTCGATTTTGAAATAGAGACAAATAATATTTTGGGTGGTATACTTTCACTGTCAACATAACAACTGAGAGATCTCAATATCTTCCATGCTACACACATTATAGGCGGTTTCCAGGCGGAATGGTAAAGTTTATACTCCCCCTCCACCAACAAGCATCAATACATGGCTTGCCCGAAACAATGGGTGCCTCCAACTAACAACAATCCTGGGGGAGTTTTGTTTAATTATTTTTATTTGACTAGCACATATGCCCGTGCGTTGCACCGGGATAGATAATTTGTGTTTGCACCTAAACACCACAAAAACTCAAATTTTAGAGAGAACATCCCTCAGCAACAGATTTTTGAAACTGCTTGGCTATGATTTTGTATATGGGCTCTTTCTCTCTATTAAATGCTGGATGGGTGCCCTTTTTGTACAACACCTTTGATCAACATTAGTCACTCCCTCCTCTTTTATTCCTGAATGCATACTCAAAGCTTCCAGCAATCTCACTTAATCCATGCACTTTCATTGCAAACCAGGTCATCTTTTATCGGATCTTCCTTTCTTTTATTTCATGATGAATCGGTCCTTTCTCATCAAATAGTCCTCTATTTTATTGGCATGCGCCAACCACGTCCTTTTTCATCGAATCTTCCTCTCTTTTATTCACCAATCGGGTCCTCTTTCATGGGATATTCCTCTATTTTATTGGGGCATACATGCATTAATTTCTTCCTTCATTTTCTAATATAAATGAGACCCACACTTCACCCTTTTCTTGCGATGGCTTGCTGATTTTCAGGTAACTCATGGACGTATTTAAATTTGTGAAATTGGATTTTAAAAAGCAAGGTGGTACTCTTTTTTTAGTAACTAACCCAATTTCTATGTTCGATCCTCAGGGACAATGATGCAGCCTGTGCAATCGAAAAGAAAACCAAGGAATATGAAGCCCATCAACGAAGCAAACCTAGCCGTGCATACAAATTGGAAGTTTGATACAACATGCTAATTCACAACATCTAGTTTGCCTTGTTGGATACCGAGGTTTGAGTAGTTTGCGTGGTTACGAGTTTCACTCCTGCCAGACACATTAATTTTTAGCACTTGAAGCCAGGAAAAAACAATGTGAACATGTGTTGCTGCACTTCCTTTGCCGTATATTATTAAGAAGAATGACCACTAAATAAGTAGTGGAACAATTGACTTTGTATAGTGACGTCCCGGTTTTTTTGCACATGTTCGTCAAACAGACAAAAGTAAAAAAGAAAAATAACATAAGTAAAAAATAGCATACATATACATATACTAGCACACATGCCCGTGCGTTGCAACGGGAAAAAATATATCATGCTCCCAATCCAGTAAGTATGGCTCAAACTCACAAAGGTCCACATCATCTATTTTAACACAAAGTGGAACTCGTATTGCTGCTTACCCTCTTCTCCATCTGGATCAAAACTCTCAAATGTCTACAATAAAATGAATTAAAAAAGACTTAAAATGGGACGAAACAAAACAGGACCAAATAAAACAAAAGTAAAAAAATAACAAGTAAAAAATAGCATACATGTAAAAAGACTTAAAACGGGATGAAACAAAACAGGACCAAACCAAGAATACCTATTCCCTTTAATAGTAGGTATAGATTTGAGCATGGGACTGGGCATCCCGATGACCAACCATTTTCTCGTGAGTGAGGAGCGGAGTCCACTCCTCTTGAGAATAACCCGCCTAACATGGAAGATACAGACAACCCTAGTTGATACATGAGCTATTCGAGCATACAAAACAGAATTTCATTTGAAGGTTTGGAGTTTGGCACATACAAATTTATTTGAAACGGCAGGTAAATACCGCATATAGGAAGGTATGGTGGACTCACATGGAATAACTTTGGGGTTTATGGAAGTGGATGCACAAGCAGTATTTCTGCTTAGTACAAGTGAAGGCTAGAAAGAGACTGGGAAGCGACCAACTGAGAGAGCGACAACAGTCATGAACATGCATTAAAATTAATCAACACTCAGTGCAAGCATGAGTAGGATATAATCCACCATGAACATAAATATCGTGAAGGCTATGTTGATTTTGTTTCAACTACATGCGTGAACATGTGCCAACTCAAGTCACTCGAATCATTCAAAGGAGGATACCACCCTATCATACCACATCACAACCATTTTAATAGCATGTTGGCACGCAAGGTAAACCATTATAAGCTCCTAGCTAATTAAGCATGGCATAAGAAACTATAATCTCTAATTGTCATTGCAAACATGTTTATTCGTAATAGGCTGAATCAGGAACGATTAGCTAATCATATTTACAAAAACAAGAGAGGTCGAGTTCATACCAGCTCCTCTTATCTCAATCATTTCATCATATATTATCATCATTGCCTTTCACTTGCATGACCGAACGGTGTGGATAATAATAATAGTGCATGTGCATTGGACTAAGCTGGAATATGCAAGCATTCATTTCAAGAGAGAATACAAAGTAATATGGGCTCTTGGTTAAAGTAAATCAATTATGCATATGAGAGCCACTTAGACATTTTCATAATGGTCTTCTTGTTAGAAATATGCCCTAGAGGCAATAATAAAAGGATTATTATTATATTTCCTTGTTCATGATAATTGTCTTTTATTCATGCTATAATTGTATTATCCGGAAATCGTAATACACGTGTGAATACATAGACCACAATACGTCCCTAGTAAGCCTCTAGTTGACTAGCTCGTTAGTCAACAGATAGTCATGGTTTCCTGATTATGGACATTAGATGTCGTTGACAACGGGATCACATCATTAGGAGAATGATGTGATGGACAAGACCCAATCCTAAGCATAGCACAAAGATCGTGTAGTTCGTTTTGCTAGAGCTTTTCCAATGTCAAGTATCTCTTCCTTAGACCATGAGATCATGTAACTCCCGGATACCGTAGGAGTGCTTTGGGTGTACCAAACGTCACAACATAACTGGGTGACTATAAAGGTGCACTACAGGTATCTCCGAAAGTGTCTGTTGGGTTGACACAGATCAAGACTGGAATTTGTCACTCCGTGTTACGGAGAGGTATCACTAGGCCCACTCGGTAGTGCATCATCATAATGAGATCAAGGTGACCAAGTGTCTGGTCACGGGATCATGCATTATGGTACGAGTAAAGTGACTTGCTGGTAACGAGACTGAACGAGGTATTGGGATACCGACGATCGAGTCTCGGGTAAGTAACATACCGTCTGACAAAGGGAATAGTATACGGGTTTGCTTGAACCCTCGACATCGTGGTTCATCCGATGAGATCATCGAGGAGTATGTGGGAGCCAACATGGGTATCCAGATCCCGCTGTTGGTTATTGACCGGAGAGCCGTCTCGGTCATGTCTGCATGTCTCCCGAACCCATAGGGTCTACACACTTAAGGTTCGGTGACGCTAGGGTTGTATGAATATGAGTATGCAGCAAACCGAATGTTGTTCGGAGTCCCGGATGAGATCCCGGACGTCACGAGGAGTTCCGGAATGGTCTGGAGGTAAAGAAAACTATATAGGAAGTGCTGTTTCGGCCATCGGGAAAGTTTCGGGGTCACCCGGTATTGTACCGGGACCACCGGAAGGGTCCCGGGGGTCCACCGGGTGGGGCCACCTATCCCGGAGGGCCCCGTGGGCTGAAGTGGGAGGGGAACCAGCCCCTAGTGGGCTGGTGCGCCCCCCTTGGCCCCCCCTGCGCCTAGGGTTGGAAACCCTAGGTGGGGGGGGGGCGCACCACTTGCCTTGGGGGGCACTCCACCCCCCTGGCCGCCGCCCCCCTTGGGAGATTGCATCTCCCAGGGCCGCCCCCCTGGGGGCCTATATAAAGGAGGGCAGGGGGGAGGGCAGCCGCACCCCAAGTCTTGGCGCCTCCCTCCCCCTGCTACACCTCGTCCTCCTCCCGCAGCAGTTTGGCGAAGCCCTGCCGGAATTCTGCTGCATCCACCACCACGCTGTTGTGCTGCTGGATCATCATCAACCTCTCCTTCCCCCTTGCTGGATCAAGACGGAGGAGACGTCACGCTGACCGTACATGTGTTGAACGCGGAGGTGCCATCCGTTTGGCGCTAGGATCTCCGGTGATAGGATCACGACGAGAACGACTACTTCAACCCCGTTCTTTTGAACGCTTCCGCACGCGATCTACAAGTGGTATGTAGATGCAATCTCTCTCCCATGACTCGTTGCTTAGATGAACTCATAGATGGATCTTGGTGAAACCATAGGAAAAATTTTAATTTTCTGCAACGTTCCCCAACAGTGGCATCATGAGCCAGGTTTATGCGTAGTTCTCTATTGCACGAGTAGAACACAATTTTGTTGTGGGCGTAGATCTTGTCAACTTGCTTGCCGCTACTAGTCTTTTCTTGCTTCAGCGGTATTGTGGGATGAAGCGGCCTGGACCGACCTTACACGTACGCTTACGTGAGACAGGTTCCACCGACTGACATGCACTAGTTGCATAAGGTGGCTAGCGGGTGTCTGTCTCTCCTACTTTAGTTGGAGTGGATTAGATGAAAAGGGTCCTTATGAAGGGTAAATAGAAGTTGACAAAATAACGTTTTGCGTTATTCGTAGGTAAGAAAACGTTCTTGCTAGAACCCAATTGCAGCCACGTAAAAGATGCAACAACAATTAGAGGACGTCTAACTTGTTTTTGCAGCAATTGTCATGTGATGTGATATGGCCAGAAGTTGTGATGAATGATGAATGATATATTGTGATGTATGAGATCATGTTCTTGTAATAGGAATCACGACTTGCATGTCGATGAGTATGACAATCGGCAGGAGCCATAGGAGTTGTCTTTATTTTTGTATGACCTGCGTGTCATTGAAGAACGCCATGTAAATTACTTTACTTTATTGCTAAACGTTAGCCATAGAAGTAGAAGTAGTCGTTGGCGTGACAACTTCATGAAGACACAATGATGGAGATCATGATGATGGAAATCATGGTGTCATGCCGGTGACAAAGATGATCATGGAGCCCCGAAGATGGAGATCGAAGGAGCTATATGATATTGGCCATATCATGTCACTACTATATAATTGCATGTGATGTTTATTATGTTTTATGCATCTTGTTTACTTAGAACGGTGGTAGTAAATAAGATGATCCCTTATAATAATTTCAAGAAAGTGTTCCCCCTAACTATGCACCGTTGCCAAAGTTCGTCGTTTCGAAGCACCACGTGATGATCGGGTGTGATAGATCCTTACGTTCACATACAACGGGTGTAAGACAGATTTACACATGCAGAACACTTAGGGTTAACTTTATGAGCCTAGCATGTACAGACATGGCCTCGGAACACAGAGACCGAAAGGTCGAACATGAGTCGTATGGAAGATACGATCAACATGGAGATGTTCACCGATGATGACTAGTCCATCTCACGTGATGATCGGACACGGCCTAGTCGACTCGGATCGTGTAACACTTAGATGACTAGAGGGATGTCTAATCTGAGTGGGAGTTCATTAAATAATTTGATTAGATGAACTTAATTATCATGAACTTAGTCTAAAACTTTTGCAAAATATGTCTTGTAGATCAAATGGCCAACGCTCATGTCAACATGAACTTCAACGCGTTCCTAGAGAAAACCAAGCTAAAAGATGATGGCAGCAACTATTCGGACTGGGTCCGAAACCTGAGGATCATCCTCATAGCGGCCAAGAAAGATTATGTCCTAGATGCACCGCTAGGTGAAGCACCCATCCCAGAGAACCAAGACGTTATGAACACTTGGCAATCACGTGCTGATGATTACTCCCTCGTTCAGTGCGGCATGCTTTACAACTTAGAACCGGGGCTCCAAAAGCGTTTTGAGAAGCACGGAGCATATGAGATGTTTGAGGAGCTGAAAATGGTTTTCCAAGCTCATGCCCGGGTCGAGAGATATGAAGTCTCCGACAAGTTCTATAGTTGTAAGATGGAGGAAAACAGTTCTGTTAGTGAGCACATACTCAAAATGTCTAGGTTGCACAACCGCCTGTCCCAGTTGGAGATCAATCTCCCGGAAGAGGCGGTCATTGACAGAATCCTTCAGTCGCTCCCACCGAGCTACAAGAGCTTTGTGTTGAACTACAATATGCAGGGGATGGTGAAGACCATTCCTGAAGTGTTCTCAATGCTGAAGTCAGCAGAGGTTGAAATCAAGAAAGAACATCAAGTGTTGATGGTCAATAAGACCACTAAGTTCAAGAAGGGCAAGGGTAAGAAGAACTTCAAGAAGGACGGCAAAGATGTTGCCGCGCCCGGTAAGCCAGTTGCCGGGAAGAAGTCAAAGAATGGACCCAAGCCTGAGACTGAGTGCTTTTATTGCAAGGGGAAGGGTCACTGGAAGCGGAACTGCCCCAAATACTTAGCGGACAAGAAGGCCGACAACACTAAAGGTATATTTGATATACATGTAATAGATGTGTACCTTACCAGTACTCATAGTAACTCCTGGGTATTTGATACCGGTGCCGTTGCTCACATTTGTAACTCATAACAGGAGCTGCGGAATAAGCGGAGACTGGCGAAGGACGAGGTGACGATGCGCGTCGGGAATGGTTCCAAGGTCGATGTGATCGCCGTCGGTACGCTACCTCTACATTTACCTACGGGATTAGTTTTAAACCTCAATAATTGTTATTTAGTGCCAAGTTTGAGCATGAACATTGTATCTGGATCTCGTTTGATATGAGATGGCTACTCATTTAAATCCGAGAATAATGGTTGTTCTATTTATATGAGAGATATGTTTTATGGTCATGCCCCGATGGTCAATGGTTTATTCTTGATGAATCTCGAACGTAATGTTACACATATTCATAGCGTGAATACCAAAATATGTAAAGTTGATAACGATAGTCCCACATACTTGTGGCACTGCCGCCTTGGTCACATTGGTGTCAAGCGCATGAAGAAGCTCCATGCTGATGGACTTTTAGAGTCTCTCGATTATGAATCATTTGACACATGCGAACCATGCCTCATGGGCAAAATGACCAAGACTCCATTCTCCGGAACAATGGAGCGAGCAACCAACTTGTTGGAAATCATACATACCGATGTGTGCGGTCCAATGAGTGTTGAGGCTCGCAGAGGATATCGTTATGTTCTCACTCTCACTGATGACTTGAGTAGATATGGGTATGTCTACTTGATGAAACACAAGTCTGAGACCTTTGAAAAGTTCAAGGAATTTCAGAATGAAGTAGAGAATCAACATGATCAAAAGATAAATTTCTTACGATCGGATCGTGGAGGAGAATATTTAAGTCACGAATTTGGTACACACTTAAGAAAATATGGAATCGTTTCACAACTCACGCCGCCTGGAACACCTCAGCGTAAAGGTTTGTCCGAACGTCGTAATCGCACTCTATTGGATATGGTGCGATCTATGATGTCTCTTACCGATTTACCGCTATCATTTTGGGATACGCTCTAGAGACAGCTACATTCACTTTAAATAGGGCACCGCCTAAATCCATTGAGACGATACCGTATGAATTATGGTTTGGGAAGAAACCTAAGCTGTCGTTTCTGAAAGTTTGGGGATGCGATGCTTATGTCAAGAAACTTCAACCTGAAAAGCTCGAACCCAAGTCAGAAAAATGCGTCTTCATAGGATACCCTAAGGAAACCATTGGGTATACCTTCTGCTTAAGATCCGAGGGCAAGATCTTTGTTGCCAAGAACGGATCCTTTTTGGAAAAAGAGTTTCTCTCGAAAGGAGTAAGTGGGAGGAAAGTAGAACTCGATGAAGTACTACCTCTTGAACCGGAAAGTAGTGCAGCTCAGGAAAACGTTCCTGTGGTGCCTACACCGACTGGAGAGGAAATTAATGATGGTGATCAAGGTACTTCTGATCAAGTTGCTACTGAACTTCGTAGGTCCACAAGGACACGTTCCACACCAGAGTGGTATGTCAACCCTGTCCTGGAAATCATGTTGTTAGATAACGGTGAACCTTCGAACTATGAAGAAGCGATGGCGGGCCTAGATTCTAACAAATGGCTAGAAGCCATGAAATCCGAGATAGAATCCATGTATGAAAACAAAGTATGGACTTTGACTGACTTGCCCGATGATCGGTGAGCAATGGAAAACAAATGGATCTTTAAGAAGAAGACGGACGCGGATGGTAATGTCACCATCTATAAAGCTCGACTTGTCGCTAAGGGTTATCGACAAGTTCAAGGGATTGACTACGATGAGACTTTCTCTCCCGTAGCGAAGCTTAAGTCCGTCCGAATCATGTTAGCAAATTCCGCATACTATGATTATGAGATATGGCAAATGGACGTCAAAACGGCATTCCTTAACGGGCATCTTAAGGAAGAACTGTATATGATGCAGCCGGAAGGTTTTGTCGATCCTAAGAATGCTAACAAAGTGTGCAAGCTCCAGCGATCCATATATGGGCTGGTGCAAGCATCTCGGAGTTGGAACATTCGTTTTGATGAGATGATCAAAGCGTTTGGGTTTATGCAGACTTATGGAGAAGCCTGCATTTACAAGAAAGTGAGTGGGAGCTCTGTAGCATTTCTCATATTATATGTAGATGACATACTTTTGATGGGAAATAATATAGAATTCTTGGACAACATTAAGGCCTACTTGAATAAGTGTTTTTCAATGAAGGACCTTGGAGAAGTTGCTTACATATTAGGCATCAAGATCTATAGGGATAGATCGAGACGCCTCATAGGTCTTTCACAAAGCACATACCTTGATAAGATTTTGAAGAAGTTCAAAATGGATCAGTCCAAGAAAGGGTTCTTGCCTGTACTGCAAGGTGTGAGATTGAGCTCGGCTCAATGCCCGACCACAGCAAAAGATAAAGAAGAGATGAGCGTCATCCCCTATGCCTCAGCCATAGGATCTATTATGTATGCCATGCTGTGTACCAGACCTGATGTAAACCTTGCCGTAAGTTTGGTAGGAAGGTACCAAAGTAATCCCGGCAAGGAACACTGGACAGCGGTCAAGAATATCCTAAAGTACCTGAAAAGGACAAAGGACATGTTTCTCGTTTATGGAGGTGACGAAGAGCTCGTCGTAAAGGGTTACGTCGACGCTAGCTTCGACACATATCTGTATGACTCTAAGTCACAAACCGGATACGTGTATATGTTGAATGGTGGAGCAGTAAGCTGGTGCAGCTGCAAGCAGAGCGTCATGGCAGGATCTACATGCGAAGCGGAGTACATGGCAGCCTCGGAGACAGCGCATGAAGCAATTTGGGTGAAGGAGTTCATCACCGATCTAGGAGTCATACCCAATGCGTCGGGGCCGATCAAACTCTTCTGTGACAACACTGGAGCTATTGCCCTTGCCAAGGAGCCCAGGTTTCACAAGAAGACCAGGCACATCAAGCGTCGCTTCAACTCCATCCGCGAAAATGTTCAAGATGGAGACATAGATATTTGCAAAGTACATACAGATCTGAATGTCGCAGATCCGTTGACTAAACCTCTCTCGCGAGCAAAACATGATCAACACCAGAACTCTATGGGTGTTCGATTCATCACAATGTAACTAGATTATTGACTCTAGTGCAAGTGGGAGACTGTTGGAAATATGCCCTAGAGGCAATAATAAAAGGATTATTATTATATTTCCTTGTTCATGATAATTGTCTTTTATTCATGCTATAATTGTATTATCCGGAAATCGTAATACACGTGTGAATACATAGACCACAATACGTCCCAAGTAAGCCTCTAGTTGACTAGCTCCTTGGTCAACAGATAGTCATGGTTTCCTGACTATGGACATTAGATGTCGTTGACAACGGGATCACATCATTAGGAGAATGATGTGATGGACAAGACCCAATCCTAAGCAGAGCACAAAGATCGTGTAGTTCGTTTTGCTAGAGCTTTTCCAATGTCAAGTATCTCTTCCTTAGACCATGAGATCGTGTAACTCCCAGATACCGTAGGAGTGCTTTGGGTGTACCAAACGTCACAATGTAACTGGGTGACTATAAAGGTGCACTACAGGTATCTCCGAAAGTGTATGTTGGGTTGACACGGATCGAGACTGGGATTTGTCACTCCGTGTTACGGAGAGGTATCACTGGGCCCACTCAGTAGTGCATCATCATAATGAGCTCAAGGTGACCAAGTGTCTGGTCATGGGATCATGCACTACGGTACGAGTAAAGTGACTTGCCGGTAACGAGACTGAACGAGGTACTGGGAGACCGACGATCGAGTCTCGGGTAAGTAACATACCGTCTGACAAAGGGAATAGTATACGGGGTTGCTTGAACCCTCGACATCATGGTTCATCCGATGAGATCACCGAGGAGTATGTGGGAGCCAACATGGGTATCCAGATCCCGCTGTTGGTTATTGACCGGAGAGCCGTCTCGGTCATGTCTGCATGTCTCCCGAACCCGTAGGGTCTACACACTTAAGGTTCGGTGACGCTAGGGTTGTATGAATATGAGTATGCAGCAAACCGAATGTTGTTCAGAGTCCCGGATGAGATCCCGGACGTCACGAGGAGTTCCGGAATGGTCCGGAGGTAAAGAAAACTATATAGGAAGTATTGTTTCGGCCATCGGGAAAGTTTCAGGGTCACCCGGTATTGTACCGGGACCATCGAAAGGGTCCCAGGGGTCCACCGGGTGGGGCCACCTATCTCGGAGGGCCCCGTGGGCTGAAGTGGGAGGGGAACCAGCCCCTAGTGGGCTGGTGCACCCCCCTTGGGCCCCCCTTGCGCCTAGGGTTGGAAAACCTAC
>NC_041381.1:567293357-567325511 GCF_002162155.2 Triticum dicoccoides | reverse complement strand
CTTGGGGGGCACTCCACCCCCTGGACGCCGCCCCCCTAGGGAGATTGCATCTCCCAGGGCCGGCGCCCCCCTGGGGGCCTATATAAAGGAGGGCAGGGGGGAGGGCAGCCGCACCCCAAGTCTTGGCGCCTCCCTCCCCTGCTACACCTCGTCCTCCTCCCGCAGCAGCTTGGCGAAGCCCTGCCGGAATTCTGCTGCATCCACCACCACGCCGTTGTGCTGCTGGATCATCATCAACCTCTCCTTCCCCCTTGCTGGATCAAGAGGGAGGAGACGTCACGCTGACCGTACGTGTGTTGAACGCGGAGGTACCGTCCGTTCGGCGCTAGGATCTCCGGTGATAGGATCACGATGAGAACGACTACTTCAACCCCGTTCTTTTGAACGCTTCCGCACGCGATCTACAAGTGGTATGTAGATGCAATCTCTCTCCCATGACTCCTTGCTTAGATGAACTCATAGATGGATCTTGGTGAAACCGTAGGAAAATTTTAATTTTCTGCAACGTTCCCCAACACTTCTCCTCTCGACCCCAAAGAAAAAGAAAAGAAATAAAACTATTTACACGGGAAAGCTCCCAACAAGAAAAAAGAAGAACGAGAAATCTTTTTAAGTTTTTATTTTAACACATAAGAAGAAAGCAGGAAAATAAAATAAATTAGCATGGATACTACAATGAAAGAGTATGAGCACCGACACTAGAATGAGTGTGTGAACATGAATGTAAAGTCGGTGTGGAATACGTACTCCCCCAAGCTTAGGCTTTTGGCCTAAGTTGGTCTATGGCCATGGGTAGCTTGGCTGATATCCGAAGTTGTAACTGGGGTCATACTGAGATGCAGCAGCCATTGCCTCCTGCGCTGCAGCATGGCGGCGAGCTGCCTCCGTCCTCCTCTCGTACTCGTTTGCCTCCTCCCTAGTGATAATATATCTTATTTTTGCCTGATAATCAAAAAGGGTAGGAGCAGGGAGAGTAATATGGACAGCGCCACGTCTGTCAAAGATTAGTTGATACTGGAGGAATTGTTCATTCCTCTCAAGAAAATGATGACTAACCATGGCATTATAATCTAAATAAGCGGGAAGCAACTCCGTATCATTTTCATGTGCAGGTATACCAAGATAATTGGCCACACGGGTCACATAAATTCCTCCAAACAAGTCTCCCGCTAAACCATTATGATGCAACCTACGTGCAACAATTGCCCCCAAGTTGTATTGTTTATCACCTAATACAGCACTCTTGAGAACACAAAGATCAGGAACACACATGTTACATGCTTCATCTTTACCGTTATTGCATCTACCAATGAAGAGAGAAAAATAATGTATAGCAGGAAAATGAATGCTCCCTATGGCAGCTTGTGTTATTTCTCTAGATTCTCCCACAGTAATACTAGGAAGAAAGTCTTTATATTCAGATTTACGAGGTTCATTAACACTTCCCCACTGCTGGAGTTTACAAGCAGTAGTAAAATCTTCTAGGTCCATGGTATATGATTTATCATAAATATCAAACAGGACACTTTGAGAATTGCGCGAAGATGTAAATTTAAACCTTCTCACGAAGGAGTCAGTTAAATAGTGGTATTGAGGGCACTTATCTTGCATGAAGTCCTCAAGGTCAGCATTACACACATACGCATCAAATTCATCCTTGATGCCCGCTTTGACCCATAAACTCCTCTGATGGCCATTCACAAGGCCGCATGTCAGCTACCCTTGGTGGTTCATCATCTTGCTCACGTATTGTGAGCCTGGGTCCTTTCTTCCTTGAAGAACCACCTTGATACATTTTCCTAGACATATTTCTTCCTCCGCAAAATTTCTGAAATTTTTTAGTGACTCAAAATAAAAGTGAAACAAACTCAATATAATTGATAACAACTACTCCCACAAGTGCCTAGAGCCTCTATCATGCATTAGAGTTACTTGGGACCTCATAAATTTAACATGCAAGCTCAAGAACAGGGTCACCTTAGCAGCAAGAAATTGCAATGAATAAAGCACTAGAACAAAAACTAATTGGACCATTGGAGGAGTCACATACCAAAGAACAATCTCCCAAAGCAGTTTTGTGAATGGAGCTTTGAGCAAGGAGATCAAAAATGGCAGCAAAACGAGCTAGAACTCGTGCTTGAGCTGGATAGTGATTTTTTTGGGAAGAAGAAGAAGTGTGTGGGTGCAGGAATAAGTGGAGGGGGGCCACCATGGGCCCACGAGGCAGGGGGCGCGCCCTGGACCCTCGTGGCCAGGTGCTTGCTCCCCCTGCTGTGTTCTCAGTGCCAGATATTCTCAAATATTTCAAAAAAAATCATATTAAATTGGCATGGCATTTGGAGAAATTTTATTTTTGGGATATTTTTTATTGCATAGATAATTCAGAAAACAGAAAAAATATACTATTTCTACTTTATTTATTCTAAGTAACAGAAAGTAAAAGAAGGGAATAGAGAGTTGTGCCCTCTAACTTCATCCATCTCATGCTCCTCAAAAGGAATCCAGTAACAAGGTTGATCAAGTCTTGTTAACAAACTCATTCTGAATCACATGAAACCGGAGAAATTTTAAAGTGACACTAGGTTACCTCAACAGGGATATGAATATCCCCAATAATAAGAATATCATACTTTTTCTTTTCAGTAGGAAGAGGGAGTTCGAAACCTCCAATAATAATTGATGGGATTGTTCCAATAGAATTTATGCTGTGAACTTGAGGTTGTTTCCTCGGAAAGTGTACAGTATGCTCATTACCATTAACATGAAAGGTGACATTGCCTTTGTTGCAATCAATAATAGCACATGCAGTATTTAAAAAGGGTCTACCAAGGATAATCGACATACTGTCATCCTTAGGAATATCAAGAATGACAAAGTCTGTTAAGATAGTAACATTCGCAACAACAACAGGCACATCCTCACAAATACCGACAAGTATAGCCGTTGATTTATCGGCCATTTGCAAAGATATCTCCGTAGGTGTCAACTTATTCAATTCAAGTCTAGGGTATAAGGAAAGAGGCATAACACTGACACCGGCTCCAAGATCACATAAAGCAGTTTTAACATAATTTCTTTTAATGGAGCATGGTATAGTGGGTACTCCAGGATGACGAAGTTTCTTAGGTATTCCACCCTTAAAAGTATAGTTAGCGAGCATGGTGGAGATTTCGGCTTCAGGTATTTTTCTTTTATTTGTAATGATATCTTTCATGTATTTAGCATAAGGGTTCGTCTTAAGCATATGAGTTAAGCGCATACTTAAGAAAATAGGTCTAATCATTTCAGCAAAGCACTCAAATTCCTCATCATCCTTCTTTTTGGATGGCTTAGGAGGAAAAGGCATGGGTTTCTGAACCCATGGTTCTCTTTTTCTACCATGCTTCCTAGCAACAAAGTCTCTCTTATCATAAAGTTGATTCTTTGATTGTGGGTTATCAAGATCAACAACAGGTTCAATTTCTATATTGTTGTTATTGCTAGGTTGAGCATCTTCATGAACATCATTATTAGCATTATCACTAGGTTCATGTTCATCTCCAGATTGTGTTTCAGCATCAGAGATAGAAATATCATTAGGATTCTTAGGTGTTTCTACAATAGGTTCACTAGAAGCATGTAAAGTCCTATTATTTTTCTTTTTCTTCTTTTTAGAAGGACTAGGAGCATCTAAATTATTTCTCTGAGAATCTTGTTCAATTCTCTTAGGGTGGCCTTCAGGATGCAAAGGTTCCTGAGTCATTTTTTACCTGTTCTAGTAGCCACTCTAACAGCGAAATTATGTTTATTATTTAATTCATCAAGCAATTCATTCTGAGCCTTAAGTACTTGTTCTACTTGAGTGGTGACCATAGAAACATGTTTAATAGTGAGTTTAAGTTCACCCTTAACTCTAGACATATAATCACTCAAGCGTCCAATCATATAAGAATTATTTTTCATTTGTCTACTAACATAATCATTGAAATTTCCTTGCTTATCCATAAAATCATCAAATTCATCTAAGCATTGGCTAGCAAACTTAGTAGACGGGATTTCAACTTTATCATGTCTATAAAGAGAGTTTACCTTCATTACCTGTGTCGGGTTATCAAGACCTTGTATTTCTTTAGGTGGTATATTGAGGCCATGAATTTCTTCGACAGGAGGTAAATTTTTAACATCTTCAGCTTTAATACCTTTCTCTTTCATAGATTTCTTTGCCTCTTGCATATCTTGAGGACTGAGAAATAGAACACCTATTTTCTTCAGAGTTGGCTTAGGAGTTGGTTCAGGTGGTGCCCAATTATTTTTATTGGCCGGCATATTATTCAATAGCAATTCAGCTTGGTCGACTGTCCTTTCCCTGAAAACACAACCAGCACAACTATCCAGGTGGTCCTTGGAAGCATCGGTTAGTCCATTATAAAAGATATCAAGTATTTCATTTTTCTTAAGAGGATGATCAGGCAAAGCATTAAGTAATTGGAGAAGCCTCCCCCAAGCTTGTGGGAGACTCTCTTCTTTGATTTGCACAAAATTATATATCTCCCTTAAGGCAGCTTATTTCTTATGAGCGGGGAAATATTTAGCAGAGAAGTAGTAAATCATATCCCGGGCACTACGCACGCAACCAGGATCAAGAGAATTAAACCATGTCTTAGTATCACCCTTTAATGAGAAAGGAAATATTTTAAGGATATAATAGTAGGGAGATTTCTCATTATTAGTAAACAGGGTGGCTATATCATTTAACTTAGTAAGATGTGCCACTACAGTTTTAGATTCATTGCCATAAAAAGGATCAGATTCAACCAAAGTAATTATCTCAGGATCAATAGAGAATTCATAATCCTTATCAGTAGCAAAGATAGGTGAAGTAGCAAAAGCAGGGTCAAGTTTCATTCTAGCATTCAGAGTCTTTTGTTTCACCTTAGCTAATAATTTCTTAATATCTGATCTATCATTGCAAGCAAGAAAATCTCTAGCAGTTTCTTCATCCATAACATAACCCACAGGAACAATAGGCAATTCATATTTAGGGGGAGAACCTTCATCATCACTATCATAAATATTACCAGTTTCAATAATTTCATTCTCCCTAGCCCTAGCAAGTTGTTTATAAAGAAATTTAGCTAATGGCACATAGTATCAAGCATAGAAGTAGTTTCATCACAAGTATCATTCATAGCAGAAGTGGCATCATCAATAACATGCGACATATCAGAATTAATAGTAGAAGCAGGTTTAGTTGTCACAAGTTTACTCATAACAGAAGGAGAATCAAGTGCAGAGCTACATGATAGTTCCTTACCTCCCCTCGTAGTTGAGGGATAAATCTTAGTTCTTTGATCTTTCAAGTTCTTCATAGTGATTAGCACATATAGATCCCAAGTGACTCAAAGAATAGAGCTATGCTCCCCGGCAATGGTGCCAAAAAATAGTCTTGATAACCCGCAAGTATAGGGGATCGCAACAGTTTTCGAGGGTATAGTATTCAACCCAAATTTATTGATTCGACACAAGGGGAGCCAAAGAATATTCTCAAGTATTAGCAGTTGAGTTGTCAATTCAACCACACCTGGATAACTTAGTATCTATAGCAAAGTATTTAGTAGCAAAGTAGTATGAAAGTAATGGTAACGATAGCAAAAGTAACAGTAGCAGTTTTGTAGTAATTGTAACAATGGTAACGGCAAAGTAACTAAGCAAAGGACAATATGTGAAAAGCTCATAGGCAATGGATATGTGATGGATAATTATGTCGGATGCAATTCCTCATGTAATAGTTATAACATAGGGTGACACAGAACTAGCTCCAGTTCATCAATGTAATGTAGGCATGTATTCCGAATATAGTCATACATGCTTATGGAAAAGAACTTGCATGACATCTTTTGTCCCACCCTCCCGTGGCAGCAGGGTCCTAATGGAAAGTAAGGGATATTAAGGCCTCCTTTTAATAGAGAACCGGACCAAAGCATTAACACTTAGTGAATACATGAACTCCTCAAACTACGGTCATCACCGGTAAGTATCCCGATTATTGTCACTTCGGGGTTAACGGATCATAACACATAATAGGTGACTATAGACTTGCAAGATAGGATCAAGAACTCACATATATTCATGAAAACACAATAGGTTCAGATCTGAAATCATGGCACTCGGGCCCTAGTGACAAGCATTAAGCATAGCAAAGTCATAGCAACATCAATCTCAGAACATAGTGGATACTAGGGATCAAACCCTAACAAAACTAACATGATTACATGGTAAATCTCATCCAACCCATCACCGTCCAGCAAGCCTACGATGGAATTACTCATGCACGGCGGTGAGCATCATGAAATTGGTGATGGAGGATGGTTGATGATGACGACGGCGATGGATTCCCCTCTCCGGAGCCCCGAACGGACTCTAGATCAGCCCTCCCGAGAGAGTTTAGGGCTTGGCGGTGGCTCCGTATCGTAAAACGCGATAATTCTTTCTCTCTGATTTTTTTCTCCGCAAGAGCAAATATATGGAGTTGGAGTTGAGGTAGGTGGATGTCTAGGGGGTCCACGAGGCAGGGGGGCGTGTCCTAGGGGAGGGGGCATGCCCCCCACCCTCGTGGACTGGGTGTGGGACCCTTGACGCTGATTCTTTCGCTAGTATTTTTTATTAATTCTGAAAAGTTGCTCCGTGGATTTGCAGGTCATTCCGAGAACTTTTATTTCTACACAAAAATAACACCATGGCAGTTCTGCTAAAAACAGTGTAAATCCGGGTTAGTTCCATTCAAATCATGCAAGTTAGAGTCCAAAACAAGGGGAAAATTGTTTGGAAAAGTAGATACGGCGGAGATGTATCATCCTCCACCTCCCTCTGCATACCGAGGAAACCCTAGGACTTGTCCGGGCTGCAGCATCATCGATGTCTCATCCCTTCTTGGAGGTGCTGCTTAGTAGGCGGTAGATCGAAGCTTCAGGCTGTGGTGATTTGTTTCGGAGGCGCAACAGTCGCGGGTCTTTCGTGCTTTGTCGAGCTTTCGTTGTTGGCATTTGTTTCTTCTTCCTTTTCTTTTGGGCGTGATGTGCTACTCGCCCCAGCATTTGATGTGTACAATGGTGGTTTGCTTTGGAATACAAAGCGGGGGGAAGCCCTTTTTGGTAAAAGCCTTCGACTATGTTAGATGGGATTCCCTCCTCTCCATTCTTTTCGTTCGTGACTTCCCTCTCGCCTGGTTTGTTTCTGTCCACACTGACAGCTCTACCTTTGTTGCCCCTATGACAACCTTCGTCTGTCCCGTCTCCACCTTTCCAGATGCATATCTTGAGCCCCCTCTCTTGTCGATAAAACTTCCCTCCACCGCCTTCCAACCCATTGTCAACACCTTCTTAAGGTATATCTCCAGATGGGTGGCGACGCTTCTCTGTCATGATGCCAGGCTCACTATGCTCTTGTCCGTCCTTCACTCATTCACTTCATGTCTGTCTTTTGCCTCCCCAAAAAAATCTTGAAACAGCTAGATGCAACCCACAGAGCCTTCTTCTGGGTTGACCAAGAAACGTGCACAGGGGCTAAGTGTATTATTTCTTTGAAAATGTTTGCAAACAAAAAATAATGGTGGCCTAGGTGTTAAAACTTGCTCACTCAGACTTATGAGGTTCGCATACAAACTGCTGCAAAAACCGGATCTTCCTTGGGCTCAATGGTATTAGCACTCCTACTACACGCAAGATTTGACGACCAAACCCTCACACCCTCCTTCCTTTGCGGTTAATGCACACCTACCTACCCTCCAGCAAATCTCTTGTGTGTTCACCAATAATGGCCAAGCTACTTTTTTGGACTAACTCCTGGCTTCTAAGTTAGCCCTTGGCCACTACTTACCCCCACCTATACCCACACTCCACACACCCCACCGCCCTACACTCTCATGTCATGCAGATAGGATTAATGTCTAACCTTCGGAACTGCCTTAGTAATGTTGCCTTGATCAAGCTAGATTCATTGTTGTCTTTCTTGCAGGACCTTGTTATTAATGATCACAATACGAAGGTTTCTGCTACATGGGTCCTCCTTCATGAGGGTAGTGACATCGACACTAAAGTAGCTTTTATTTGGGACTCCAAAATTCTTGTAAAGGTTTCAATCTTTGTTTGGGTGGTTTTTCTGGGTGGGGGTCTGAACATCAAAACCAACCTCTTCCACAAGCATTTTGTGAATGAAGAAGCATGTCCTTGCTGCAATGCTCCTTCTGAAGAGACACACCACCTCTTCCTTGGTTGCCCCCGCCAAAGCAATATGGCACCAGTTGGGTTTCCAAATCCCTACAATTGCTGACAACATTTGGGACACTTGTACTTCTGAGGGCCTCGACATCAACCTTTGGCCATCTGTCGCTCTCTCCATCCTAGGGAAAATCTAGGATTCTCAAAATGCACAAGCCTTTTGCAATGATTCGCACTCTACCAATGTAGCAATCACATACATTTTTTGAGATTTTCCCTCTGGACATTCAGATGTAACGCTTCCTCTTTAAAGGTGGCGGCCATGTCATGGTGCCAATATGTGCCTCGCTCTCTAGCGCACTCTTGTAACAACTCGTCCTTGCGTCACTTTTTTCACAATGGTCCAGTTGGGTATCCCCCCAATGATTGTTTAAAAAAAACAAGTGCCCACATCAATGAACATTGTACTAACTATTTCAGCTCCTATACATCCCAATGAGAACATCGTCGTGTTTTGTTGGTCAAAGCATATTGTTAACATTTGCTTCCACCCCGCCCATAGCTTCCTTTGGATCTTCACCAAAAGCCTAAAAATGGTTACAATAACGTGATGTCATGTTCGGTCTAGTGTTGCACAGGACCTATTAGGATATTACCATCCTTATGAAGCTTCCATAGCTTTAGGGAGTACATTAGTGAGCAATGGTGCATTTGTCAAGTGCCCCCAACTATCCAAATTCGCCAACATTTGAAAGATGTGTAGAAGAAATACATTCACAATGTCGCAAGATAAAAGAGATTCAATAATTGAGATTCAACAATCGTACCGGGTAGCGGGCCTAAAGAGGCATTGTCAACTTTGGTAGAGCTTTGAGAAGCCTTTTACGAGAGCATCCTTCTCTCTTACATTGCAACTGCCTTCATTGTCACTACGAAAGCACAACCTCTTGTGCACAAGAGCACATGGTGATACCCAACTATATGATCTACCTGCTTTCCATCCATCATGAGATGTTAATGACTAGCATGGCCGAGAATCTTCTGACATGGATGCTTATGAACTCGATCTCATCTTGAATGACATAAAGATTCGCTTGACAATGAAGAAGTTCTTAGACGGGAGATTATAGATGTGGTGAAGTCATCGACCATAACCTATAATCATGAGCATGAAACAATTTTAGGTAACCCCGTGTCACCCACCACACCATGGGGCACCTCGGGCGAACCATAGGCATGGCCCTCACTGCCACACCAATGAAGCTCCCACCCCCACCTCCAGAGCCCAAAGGTCAAGCAATCCAGGAGAAGTGGCGCTGCCTACAAAGGAGACTTGCCATCGTAACAAAACACTCTACAATACATAGCAACACCGCACAAGGTTCCAATTGTGTTATGCCCTCATGCACCTATTGGGGAACGTAGCAATAATTCAAAATTTTCTACGCAACACCAAGATCAATCTATGGAGATTCTAGCAACAAGAGAGGGAGAGGATGAGCAGCTTCATACCTTTGAAGATCGCTAAGCGGAAGCATTACTAGAACGCGGATGAGGGAGTCGTACTCGGGGCGATTCAAATCGCGGAAGATCCGATCTACACCGAACGGACGGTGTCTCCGTGTTCAACACACGTACAACCCAGGGACGTCTCCTCCTTCTTGATCCAGCAAGGGGAGAGGAGAAGTCAAGGGAAAGCTCCGGCAGCACGACGGCGTGGTGGTGGAGCTTGCAGTTCTCCGGAAGGGCTTCGCCAATCACTACGGAGGAGGAGGTGGAGTTGGAGAGGGGTAGGGCTGCGCCAGGGGAAGCATTGTGCAGCCCTCCCAAACCCACACTATATATAGGGGAAGGGGAGAGGGGGGCCGGCCCCCTTAGATCTCATCTAAGGGGGGCAAGGGGGGGGGGGGAGTTTGCCCCCCAAGTTGGTGGGAGGCGCCCCCACCCCCTAGGGTTTTCAACCCTAGGTGCCTTGGGCCTTAGGGGGTGCGCACCAGCCCACTAGGGGGCTGGTACCCACCCTTGTTCAGCCCACTAAGTCCCCCGTGGCAGGTGGACCCACCCGATGGACCCCCGGACACCTTCTGGTGGTCCCGGTACAATACCGGCAACCCCCGAAATTATTCCGGTGACTGAAACTGGACTTCCCATATACAAATCTTTACCTCCGGACCATTCCGAAACTCCTTGTGACGTCCAGGATCTCATCCGGGCCTCCAAACAACATTTGGTAACTGCATACTAATTTCCCATATCAACTGTAGCGTCACCGAACCTTAAGTGTGTAGACCCTACGGGTTCGGGAATCATGCAGACAACTCTCCGGCCAATAACCAACAGAGGGATCTGGATACCCATGTTGGATCCCACATGTTCCACGATGATCTCATCGGATGAACCATGATGTCGGGGATTCAATCAATCCCGTATACAATTCCCTTTGTCAATCGGTATGTTACTTGCCCGAGATTCGATTGTCGGTATCCCAATACCTCATTCAATCTCGTTACCGGCAAGTCACTTTACTCGTTACGTAATTCATGATCTCATGACCAACTACTTAGTCACATTGAGCTCATTATGATGATGCATTATCGAGTGGGCCCAGAGATACCTCTCCATCATACGGAGTGACAAATCCCAGTCTCGATTCGTGCCAACCCAACAGACACTTTCGGAGATACCTATAGTGCACCTTTATAGCCACCCAGTTATGTTGTGACATTTGGTACACCCAAAGCATTCCTACAGTATCCGGGAGTTACACAATCTCATGGTCTAAGGAAATGATACTTGACATTAGAAAAAGCTTGTAGCAAACGAACTACACGATCTTGTGCCATGCTTAGGATTGGGTCTTGTCCATCACATCATTCTCCTAATGATGTGATCATGTTATTAATGACATCCAATGTCCATGTTCAGGAAACCATAACCATCTATTGATCAACGAGCTAGTCAACTAGAGGCTCACTAGGGACATGTTGTGGTCTATGTATTCACACATGCATTACGGTTTCCGGTTAATACGATTATAGCATGAACAATAGACAATTATCATGAACAAGGAAATATAATAATAACCATTTTATTATTACCTCCATGGCATATTTCCAATAGTCTCCCACTTGCACTAGAGTCAATAATCTAGTTACATTGTGATGAATCAAACACCCATAGTGTTCTGGTGTTGATCATGTTTTGCTCGTGGAAGAGGTTTAGTCAACGGATCTGCGACATTTAGATCCATATGTACTTTACAAATATCTATGTCTCCATCTTGAACATTTTCACGAATGGAGTTGAAGCGACGCTTGATATGCCTAGTCTTCTTGTGAAACCTGGGCTCCTTGGCAAGGGCAATATCAGCAGTGTTGTCACAGAAGAGAGTCATCGGGCTTGACACATTGGGAATAACTCCTAGGTCGGTAATGAACTCCTTCATCCAGATTGCTTCATGTTCTGCCTTCAAGGCTGCCATGTACTCCGCTTCACATGTAGATCCCGCCACGACGCTTTGCGTGCAACTACACCAGCTTATTGCCCCACCATTCAAAATATACACGTATCCGGTTTGTGACTTGGAGTCATCCAGATCGGTGTCGAAGCTAGCATCGACGTAACCCATTACGACGAGCTCTTCGTCACCTCCATAAACGAGAAACATATCCTTAGTCCTTTTTAGGTACTTCAGGATATTCTTGACCACTGTCCAGTGTTCCATGCAGGGATTACTTTGGTACCTTCCTACCAAACTTACGGCAAGGTTTACATCAGGTCTGGTACACAGCATGGCATACATAATAGACCCTATGGTTGAGGCATAGGGGGTGACACTCATCTTTTCTCTATCTTCTGCCGAGGTCGGGCATTGAGCTGTGCTCAATTTCACACCTTGCAAAACAGGCAAGAACCCCTTCTTGGACTGACCCATATTGAACTTCTTCAATACTGATGAGGCGTCTCGATCTATCTCTATAGATCTTGATGCCTAATATGTAAGCAACTTCTCCAAGGTCCCTCATTGAAAAATACTTATTCAAGTAGGCCTTTATGCTATCCAAAAGTTCTATATCATTTCCCATCAATAGTACGCACTACAAAAAAATACACTTCCGTGATGATACATGTTTGTCACAGTAGGTCGCATTTTTGGTCATGCATGTACATCCATGACAAATTTATGACAGAATCAAGATAGTCATACCTGTGCTGTCGTAGAAGTGTTCCATGACATTACCAAAATTATCATCACGGAAGTGTCCAGTTCCATGACGATAAATCGCACGTCACAGAAGTGCTTTCGTCAAGGGTGGCCGACACGTGGCATCCACCATATCGGAACGCCGTTAAGCTATCAGGTCGGGTTTTGGATCCGATAACCCGTTAACAGCCCCGGCCAATGGGGATTTTCCACGTGTAAAATCATCATTGGCTGGAGGAAACACGTGTCGGCTCACCGTTGGGACAGATGTGATACGCTCATTGGACCGAAGGCGCCTATGATACGGCGACACATGGCACGTCCCAACAAAGGCCTATTCTTGTAAAAAGGCTGGCCCGTTTGACTTGGTCAAAATGTGGCGGGCCAGCCCACGGAAAGCCTGTTAACGGCTTGTTCGCATATAGCCCATTTACAACCCGCTAACCCAGGGCCCGTTACACCCTATCCAAATTAGGCCCAGTAGTGTCATGTGGGCCGTCCAATATGATTCAGCCCGTTTTAACTTCCGGCCCATGTGTGGCCCATGACTTCTTTCGGCCCATATGAGGACCTTTGTAACTCTTGGACCATTAACGGCCCGTGGTGAAACTGGCCCGTAATGAACAGTGTATCACTTTATACCCATTAACGGCCCGTTATTCCATTGGCCGTTTCCAGCCCAAGTTATCTTTCGGCCTTCTCAGGGCCCATTGATTCTTGGGCTCACTTGCAACATTCGGTTACATACGGCCCGTTACTGTCATTTTCTGCTTGTGGGCCAAATTCAGCCCGTCGTTACAGTCGGCCCATTTGCGGACCGTTAATACCTTGGGCCATTTTCATGTCAAAAAAACACGTTGGACTGTTTTCATAGACTTATCAAATACGACCTATTAACGGCCCGTTATGGTCCACGAATAGTATGACCCATGATTGGCGAAATGATGATACGCCCCGTAGAAGGCCCATGGATCCTACGGCCCGTATGAGGCCCATGGATAGTACGGCCCGTAGAAGGCCCATGGATGGTATGACCCGTAGAAGGCCCATGGACCCTACGGCCCGTAGAAGGCCCGTTGATCCCTAAGGCCCATATAGAAGGCCGATGGATCCTACGGCCCGTATACAAGGCCAATGGTCCTACGGTCGAACGAAGGCCCATGGATCATACGGCCTGTAGGAGGCCCATGGTTACAACAGTCCGTGTGTTGCCATGATATTTTGTCCTAGTTACCAAAAATAGGCTATTGTGGCCACTAGAAAAACACAGAAAAAGAACTGCAGTGACTACAAGCAAACAACTAAACAAGACAATAAGGAAATAAATAAGCAAGCAATTAAGGCTAGCCTATTACCGCTATTACACATATTACATCCACTGGGCATCAAAGTTCGCCACCAGTGCAAATATAGGGAACAAAGTAGCATATTACATACACTGGCCGTCAAAATTGGCCACCAGTGCAAATAAACGCGGCAGCAAAACAAGAGCATAACTGAAACAACTTCAGAAGAGCTCAAGAAACGTTATCCTGGGTATCCACCATGCTGGCAATAAGCTTAGCAAGCTGATTAGCTTTGTCCTGTTTGGCGCTAAAATCCTCCAACGCTTGCTGTTGCACCAGAAAGTATGCATCTGAATGCTCCAGGGACTTCCGCAGTCCTTCCGCTTCTTGTCGCAGCACAGCTGATCGATGTCTTTCAGCTTGTAGTTGAGACTCAAGAAACCGAACTGATTCAGACAGTGAGTTTGAATAGCTTGTGCAAGCGGTAGTGGCCAGTAACTCGAACACTAAACCAAGACAGGACTTTGGGGTTGTCTCGCTGTCTTCAAGATAGTCTTCCTTAGCTGTTTTATCAGCTTTGTTGGAGACCAACAAGGATGTGTCACTATCCTGAACCTTATCTGCATTACTTCCTTTACCATTGCTTAATAAGGCACTCTTCCCTAATATTTTGTCAGCATTCTAAAAGAAGAAACAAGCAGACACATAACAAGTTTAGCATGTACTAGTATATGAAACTCATTTCGGTGAACCGGTTCATTAGTAAGGTGGACAGGATTAAACTACCAAGTCTTCTATTGCCAAGTACTAGTACATAATAAAAGTATCAAACAAACATATATCTATGTCCTATGGTCAGTGCATTATCTTGCCAAATCAAAATAGAGACACGGTTCAAATCATATCAGTTCAAGACAAAGCAGCAGTGAAAGAATACAAAGCGTGGGAAACTATACGGCACAACAAGATTTCAGATGGGTACCACGGGTCTACATGTACAACAACACTATTGGCTCCGTTGTGATGCTAGAAATGTGCATGATATGAAAGTCAACTGTATACACAATTGAAATTGAAATCAAAAGAGTTATTGATAAGAGCAAACCTGTTAAAGAAACATGCGTGAACATACCTGCTGTGCCATTGGAGTTTCGATTGGATCCTTCAATTTAAAAATAAGTTTGTATCAGTAAATACAGTGATACAAGAGAAGAGCAATCATAGTTAAAAAAGGCGCGCCTAAGCGAGCGCTTAAGCGCGCCTAGGCTCTAGGCGTTGGCAAAACGCATTGCGCATAAGTACGCTTAATCTATGCATAACTGCACATAAGCATGCACTTTGGTCAGTAAAGTGCAAGGCGATGGCAATACGCACAATTAACGCCTAGCGCTTTTTTGAACTATGATAGCAATGGAATCTTAAATTAGAACAATTGTTCTTCAGGTTTAGGCACTTGTTCTACATGAACAGAGTACAGTAAGACGCAAGAATTTAATACTTAAAAATAGAAAATGAGCTCATAGACCTTACCACATTCTTGGTTCGGGACCAGTACAGAACAAGACGTTCCTAGTCATCGTCTAGTAAATCTGTCTCAGGAGAACGTAAGGGAATTTGATGAGTTTCTTTGCCGGTGAAGTACGTTTTCTTCAGGTAATTCCGATACTGCCACCAAGCATTCTTGAAGATAGCAGAGGTATTAGCACAGGTTACCTCATCCTGAGTTTCCAAATCGGTCCTTCTCTATAGAGAAAAATGGGAAAATTTGCTGTATTATAACCATCATGGAGGTAGGATGTATGGGACGAAGCAAAGTAATTGCCATGAATAACATTACTTACACATAACTCCTGGACAAACACCCGCAACTGGCATTTTCCTTCATCTTTAGTATAATATTTCCAAGATGGGAAGATACGCACATACGATGTAACAACATCAAATGCGATAGATGCTAAACTACGACTGGCTGGTTGTGCTTCACCACATGAATAGGCGTACTAACTGGTGGAGTTGGGGTTCGCCGTGATAGTACTGGCCCTTTGGGCACTGGAGCTGCCTTACTAACTGCTCTTGTTTGGGAGCTCTGTGGTGGAGATGGTGCTGTGTCAATAGGAACTGGGTTACTATCGGCTGGGGTTGGGGTTAGATTGGGTGAAGCTGGTTCTCTGTCCATCGCAGTAGGGGTACAATCTGCGAGAGTTTGGGTTATGTGTGGTAGGGCTGGTTTTGTGCATGTACAACCAGGGTGCTATCTCCACCAAGAGGTAGCACTGTTTTATTTGAAGACCGTGTTTTTATTCCGCTAGATACTGGCATCACCTGCTCCAATTCAAAGATATGATGAATAACTAAGCAGGATCGCATGACATAATTCACCTACATGTTATCTATGTAATCAGGATCACATCATTTAATTCACATATGTGATTTATATGCTAAACAGAGGGCATTCGATATGATGTCTGAACTAAGAACATGGTGTTGAATATTGTGTATATGATGTCTAAACTATGCAATGCGAGACACCGTATGCATGATATGAGCAGTATAACTGTGCCAAGTTAGAGCATACACCTCAGTAGGGGAATAGGAGTGGTCATCTGTCTCTGAATCCATCTATGAGGAGCTATCGGGAGCCAACAAGAGATCTGCTTTGACAGGTAGCACTGTCTACTCTGAAGGCCTTGTTTTCACTCCAGATTTTTCCATCTCCCACCCAAATGGCTGATTCACAAGAAGAGTAGTTTAATGTACAAACATTGTCGACAAATGGAAATGTAATGAAGAAAAGGATGGGCAAGATATCATTCAAATATATGATGCCTGGTTAAACAGGATGGCATTGCACATTTCACATATATTATGGCTGGCTAAAAGACATGAGACTGTATAATTCCCATATATGATATAGAAACTAAACAGGTGGCATTACAAAACATGTCTAAACTAAGCAGATGACATATATGATGTCAAAAGTAGGCACTGCAAGGCAACATATGCATGATATGACTAACATCATCATGCCAAGGTAGAGCAAACACCTTGGGGGTAAATAGGAGTGGTCAACGGCGTCTGAATCCGCCTCAGAATAGATATCTTCCTCTGGATTACAATCTGGAGAGGGGTGGGGAGGGTTTGCCATTGAACCCACCGTGGAGCGATGTCTGCATGACATTGTATTGCCGCGCAAAACTCTTCTCTTTTTCTCTACATGTTCAGCATGTCTGTGTACAATATCTGACATGCATATGAAAAAATATGGTGAGATTATGTAAGGAGAGCATGCAGAAATTTATAGTGATGGTAACAACCAGTGGATGGATCCAAAAATAATGATAGCAGGCTGATGATTGCTTTAAATTAATAAAAAGACAGATGATGATTGCTTTACTATTTGTTTCCCACCCAAGATGAACAACATTGGCATACCCTAGGTGAACCAGATATTAGACAGACATACTATTCATTGCTGCCTGATATGTGCCCCACAACTAATTTAGAACTCAAGTTTGAACATTAATTTGGACCTGAGTTGGGAGTCCAAGAGCTGAACAGGACGATAAAGTAGCAGGTAAGTTTAAGCAATGCATAACATAAGCAGAAACAAAAGAGTGCGACCTCTCTTATGGACCCATGTACTCCTCAGGTTCATTTGCCGAGTCGATGATGGTGATGCCGTTGGGGTGGGTGCCGGCGGCAGGGAAGGAGATCTGAGGCGGCGAAAGACGGTCAGGAGTGGTGATGTCTGGTTTGGTGGATGCTTCTGTCGATGGAGCAGCTCAAGTGAGGTGGACGACATCGCGGAAGGAGCAGGACAAACGACACAAAGTTCCCTTCGACACGTACCTGTAACTGAAGTAATTCTGTAAGGGCTCATTTGGCTTGCATGATTCTTAAAACGCAGGGATAGGAAAAACACCGGAATAGGATAGGAAAATGCACATGGTAAACAAAGCATTTGTAAACACAGGATTTCTGTCAACTTGGGTGTTTGGTTTACAGGAATTGGAAGAGTAGAGGAATGCAAAGAAACATGGCCAAAATAAAGAGAAACCATATGAAAGCGTGTACAGTTAGAATGTTATTCTGGCACTAATGCACTTGGTCTTGTTTTCATGCATAGGATTTTGAAAAGTAGGTCCAGGTGGATGTTTTGCTTCATTCCTTTCAACAAAATGCATGAATAATTGAATAGTAGAGTGCCATTGGAAAATTCCCTATTGCTATGTTTTTCCGTTGAACCAAAATAGCCCTAATGGATCGACGTGAATGTATAATAATAAGTGATGCAACAAGTGTACAACCTCTTTGCCGTAGCCATGTCGACCTCAGCATCATTGGGTTGGTCGCTGAAGCAGTTGAGGCAGATGTGGCTGCTGGAGGTGTGGAGGAAGATCTGAGGAATCTGTAGACGGTGTCCAGGGCACTGCTCTGTTGTGATGGATCGTTCTGTCGTTGGAGCAGCTCTGGTGAGCCGTAAGACGTCAAGGCTGAAGCAGCACAAGACAGACATCGTCAATCTCAAGTGGGATTCTAATAGCATCTCCAATAGATGATGTAAAATGGATGTAAAATTAACATCACCAAAAACCACCTGACTACAAGAGATGAGGTAAAAACTGTTGACTCTGAACTTAACTGTCAAAACTGAAATTTACTGTGGAATCTGAATGCTACTGTTGAAACTGAACGCAATGGTAGCAAAGAGGCACTTGACATGTAGTTTAGGGAGGGCCTGCAGTTATCTTCAACCTGCACCCCCCTGAGCCGCCAGCCACCATCGGCCGAACCGCCGGCCCCAGTGCCGCCTCGCCGCCCCGAAACAACTCGCCATCGCCGCCCCGGCCAGCCCTCTAGGCCCGCTGCCCCCCACCCTGAACCCTAAGATAGATAGTGGGGTACCTCTCCGGCGAGCCCCCGTCCCCGCTGCGGGTGCTTCTTCCTTAACTCCGGCGAGCCCCCCCCAACCCCTGAAAACCGACTGACCCAAAAGTCGATTCAGTCGATTGAAGTGTGGCTTAATCGGAGCAGAGCAGCAACACGACCGAGGGGAAGAGCAGCAGCAACAACTGGGCGAGCGAGCGATCAAGCAAGAGCCGGAGCAGCAGCAGCAGCGTGAGCGAGCGAGCGAGAGCCGGAGAAGCAGCAGTAGATCCGGCTGGTATGGACGCCGCCACCGAAGGGGCCTCACACTGGGGGAGAGCCGCCGTGGAGATGTCGCCCGCGGCGCCGACTTCAAGGTAGCCGCTCCATGGTGGTGCGGGATGGAGCACCGTCGGCGTCGGGAGGTCGAGTTAAGGAGAAGGTGCGATGTGATGAGTGTACAACATCTTTGGTGGCGCCGAGTAGGCCTCGGCTTAGTCCAAGGAGTCGGTGAGGATGCTGCAGTTCCGGTGGAGCAGGTTAAGGCGGCGCTGTGGGGATGGAGCAGCCACGATAGACGAGGCGATCGTTGGAGCAGCTCCTTGGAGGTGGATGACGGGGCGGCTGAACCGGCTGGATGGCGAGATGGACGACGGATCCTCATCCCGGGAGGTGGATGAGGGACGTCGAGCTGTTGCGGTGGACGACGTCGTCGGGGAAGAGGCTCCGGCTGGGCAGTTGTGACGTGGTGAACGAAGGAGGGTGGGGTTTCGCGGCTGGAGTGGAGAGGATATGGCGGCCTAGGATTTCGAATGGCAAAAAGGGGGCGATGGGAGGGGGTCAAGCATGACTTAGGGACACGCTTGTCCAAAATGTAGGGTGTGTTACAAAAGTACCCCCCACCGATTTGAACTAGCGGCCCTTTCGGCTCAGGGTTAGAAGGGGGATTTCGCGTGTCGGGATTTGGCAGCTGGAGGGAGTTTTCGCGCGCGTTGTAATTTCGGGATAGCAAGGCGTGGGTTGTGAAGGCGCCAGTTTTGGGAGCACGATATCTGAATTTTCGGGATATAACAAGACACGGGTTGAATTTTAGGGACAAGCCTAACGTGTAGTAATATTGTACTTGTACGTACCAAATCAATTCGCACTTCCCTCAACCAAAAAGAAAACGAAAAAAATAAAACTATTCACACCACACAAAGAGAGAGTCTTGCCCTGTTTTACTATACAAATGCTATTCAAAGCTACTCCCTCCTTCCATCTATATAGGGCCTAATGCGTTTTTCGATGCTAACTTTGACCAAATATTAGAGCAATGATATATGACATGCAACTTACACAAAGCACACCGTTAACTTCGTCTGTGAAAGGTTCTTTCAATGATATAATTTTCACATTGTACATGTCATGTACTATTAATCTTTTCAATAGTCAAAGGCGGTCTTAAAAATCTCATTACGCCCTATATAGATGGAAGGAGGGAGTATGAATCCATGTTATGTCCGATTAAATTTTTTTAATTGCTGTATAATGCATGTAACCTACTCATACCAACATTTTAGTGCATTCCAAATGTCTATACTACCACTGCAATTCGAACTAAATTTGAATTTATTTCTCTATTTCAATAAGAATCTACAATCATGATTGTTGCCAACTTCAACCATCATAGTTTCCTTGCTATCCGCCAGATATAAATCGGACGGCCTATAATGCAGGATGGCAGGCACACCATCATCAACAACTCCGTTTTTTATAAGAGTAGAGATAAAATATATTAAATGTAGTATAACATGTTCATAAACACACCATGTGTATCACCGTTATATATATTCACACATGCGTCGGTTTAAAACACTACGATAAATTCTTCAAATATCCGAATTCGCTTTTTATAATGAAGTATATATGATCTCTATTCGTCTTTTACACCCACACAACCCTCTTATCTTTGTAGCTAGCGCTAACTTTCTCTTGTGCATGCACACACTCGCATCCCTCTCACCCTCCCTCAGCATTCTCTAGCTCCATCACGCAAATTCGTCTTTCACTTTAGGTCGTTCACCCACGGTGTGTGTAGGCCCCCCAGCTCCTTCTTTACGGCACACATCGATCGATATGCCTCTGTAGCCAGGTGTGCCTAGCACAAACACAAGCTTCCCCTCTTCTCTTGTCACCGTCCATGCCTCACTGCCACCACTCTTTTCATCGTTCTCGTACTCGCACACTCCTCCCCACTCGATATAGTATGCCTCTCGTACCACCTCCTACATGCATCCCTCTATCTCTATCCTTCTCCTCGTGCCTCGTTTGCTTCTAACACATGCATGTATACCAATCGATCTCCCAACATATACTTGGATCGACTTTAACTACCCCCCCATCGATCGACGTACCTCACAAGTTATGTCTCTCCTTTCTCTAACAAAGGGTGATTGATCTTTCTATGTAGTTATGTCTGCTTACCACAGCCACATCGTCTCCCCTCATCATTCGTGCATGCTTCCTGACCCGTCTCTCACACGCACGTGCACAGACAACAAGCAGCCATCTCCTCTCTTATTGATATTGAGGGCGTGCCCTCCATTTGTCTAGCAAGCCTATCCCACCATTTGTTAGAAGCAACTCCACTATCACCCCCTCCAACACTCTAGCTTTGTCTCTCTCCCAACCTTATTCCTCTCCTGCACATATGCATGGATGCCGATCGATCTCCCTTAATACATGAGGCAGATCGATCTCCTTAATACATGAGGTAGGCCTCTCTCCTCCTCCACACATATACCAGCCATTGTACCTCTATAGTTAATTGGGCCTCCCTCTTCCCCCACCACACACTGATAGTCGAGCGCTGCAGGTAGGTATCCATGCCACAGAGACAAACTGCACATGTCCCCTCTCACGTTCCAGTAGGCCAGCCACTCTATATCTTTGACGTGGGCACACACAAATTCGATGGCACTCTTTATCTATAGCGCGCGCGCACACACACACACATCATCCCTCTTTTCGATTCTATGGACACCTCAAGCCGGTGATACCTCCACTCTCTTCTCGTGGATCGCCCCCTCTATATATATGTTATATCCAGGACTCTATTTCACACACATTGCATATGTTACATTTTTTGATTGACCCCCCCAAAAAAAACTCTCAAGAACCCACACACTATATCTCTCTAGGTTTGTATCTCTCTCACACAACCCCACGTAGGTGGTGTACGTATACAAGAAGAGAATAGGTGCACCGTGCACGTACTCACGCTTCGTGCCCAGCCACACCCGCACGGGTACACGGTGGAGCTCATTTCTTTACGAAATGACAGCCCACGTGCTAATTTGAACGCCTGTAGCGGTTGTTTACCTAGGAAGGTCGTGTACCACACCTGCACGAAATAAAGTTCGACTTGACGCGTTGCCGCGTTATTTTTAAATAAAGTTATAGCGCTCAATGTCACGTACACAGAATATAAAACGATTTTTATGGAGAAAAAGGTAGTCCGCTCACTATATACAATGGAGCCTTGCGTGCCTGGTTTGTCGCGCTTCAGAGTATCTCACACAAGGCTGTGGTGGCCTCTTTCTCTCACCGTTGGTCACTGATCTGGCCGCATCCTGTCCGCTGGGGAAAAGGGAGTGCAGTGGCCTCTCTCTCTCTCTCACCGTTGGTCACTGATCCGGCCGCATCCCGTCCGCTGGGGGAAAGGGAGTGTGGTGGCCTCTCTCTCTCTCACCATTGGTCACTGATCCGGCCGCATCCCGTCTGCCGGGGGAAAGGGAGTGCGGTGGCCTCTCTCTCTCACCGTTGGGCACTGATCCGGCCGCATCCCGTCTGCCGGGGGAAAGGGAGGAAGTGCATCGTTTCTTCGTTCGACGGCACCGAGGCAGCACGTCCCGATCTGCGGTACACGCCGTTCTCTCTGACCAAGCTCCAGTGCGGCAGGGCCTACGCCACCTGCTCGCAGATTCCGCCCGCCGCCGCTCACCTAGTTACATCCCGACGACCTCCAGGTATCCCCTCCGGCCTTGCTCCACTGCCCGTCTTCCCACGTCGCTGCATGTGGATCTTCCATAGTTCTTTGCCCAAAGCGTAGCTCGTCCAGCGTACTTTCCATATTGCATTCTCGTCCTCACACCGTTTTAGACAAACACAACCATGTTGTTATCTTCCCTTAGGGCAAGGAATATGCTTCTTTTTTGTCGTTGCATGTGTCATCAACTGTTATTGGCCAGTAATTGTTTCCTTTCTACCTCTTTTTTGCAAACAGGGCTATCCATTTCATCTCGTTGCTATTGCGACCTTTTGGTGAACTGCACAAATCACTTTTTTCTTAAGAGTGTTTTGTGCAGTTGTACTAAAATGTCACATGGGCAACGTCTCTACATTTCAGTGCGACTGCACAAAGGGAGATTGGTTTTGCTCTATCCTCCTCATCCAACTCCGAGCCTAATCTTCTCCAACTAGTTAGTCTTAAGAGAGACTACAAAGGTGACCGGTTTCTATTTATGTGTTTATTGTTTCATCAGCAGTCCTCTATTATCATAATCACACTTAATATCTTTGGAACAGGGACGCTCAGCTCTATTTTAGTGGAACTGCACAAAATGATCAGAATATTGCATGCTCCAGACAACTACTTTTTTTCCCAACATGCCTTGTTGATTTAGACTCGTACTACTGTGCTTGGCTCTTCGCCTCTTCGTGAAGTCGAACAATGATGGTACTCCGCATGTTGGGTACTACAGTGTATGCCTCTGACAATCTGACACCGAATGGACTGATGCATGTCCACCGAGGGTAGGTTGCATTAGTCAAAAGGCGTAAGCGAGCTTCACCTTGTCCTGCAAGCTTCTCCTCGTTCTGCGAGTTGACGGGGCACACCAAAAAGTAGTGCTAGTCCATACTCCCTCCTTTTCGGTTAATATGGCTTAATATTTTTTGTGGGTAAATGAGAGAGCTTTATTCATATATAAGCATTCTTAGGATGATCAGCCAAGACACTGGTCACTAGGAAGCGAGGTACCCCGCAAAAAAAGAAGTAGGAAGCGAGGTGTTTCATCAAGCCAGCTCTCGGCCACATTCAAAGTGCAGCAAGCATGGTTCGCACGAAGATGCGCCGCAAGGTTTGCTGACCTGTTTACATGCTGAATAACAAAAAAAGAGGAAATATTACCGAGCGCTACTATTTGTAATAGGATATGAGACAGAATTAAGCAAGAATTGTGGCGAGTGTTCCATGCAATCAACTTCCATTATCACATGCGAGAACCCTCGAAGACAACCAAATGTGTAAGATTGCTTTATCACATTTTAAAATTATAATAAGAGTGCAGACGCTCCTCCATCCGGTTCCTAGTACTCCCTTCGGTCCTTTTTGGTTTGCGCCTAAGAAAATTCAATTTTTCCCTCAAAGCTCTACGCCTTAGCTTCATTACCCTGCTCTTTCCATTGGTACCCCTCCCATCTATTCCGCTTTGACTGCATGTGCAGCCGCAGTAACTCCCAACTCTCTCTCCCATACCAATCGCCCCTTCCCAAGGCGTGCGCATGCATATAGAGTGACACACATGTAGGCATGGAAGAGTGAGACACATGCAGACTTGAAAGAGAGAGAGATGCATGCAGCGCGAGAATTTCGGTGTGGGGCAGGCTCAACCAATGGTATGCATGCCTAGAAAAACTAACCCCAGCCTCTCTCGGTAGCACATCAGGGATAGAACTGTCCAATTTCAAACGAAACAATCGCTCCTTGGTATCCTGGCTTCACCTTAGACGCAAAAAAAGAGGACCGGAGGGAGTACTAGTACGTACCTTTATAGACTATATTAGTAGTACTAGTACTAGTAAACTTTGCGCTTGGCTGTTCGCCTATTCGGGAAGTCGAACAATAGTAGCACTAGTAGTATAGTGTATGCTTCTGGAAATCTGACACCGACTAACTGTTGCACGTCCACCGCCTGAGCGAGGGAGAGCTTGCATTAGTCAAAAGTTTCTCCTTGTCCTGCGAGCCACCGCGCAAGTAATGCTAGTCCACACTGCCTCCTCTCCGATTAATATGGATTAATTTCAAACGAGATAAATACACTGTCTGTCACTATATACTTGTAAAAATACGGTCGGTGGACTTCATAATACGCTCATTGCGCTCAATATATATATTTTCTGGTGTTTATACGGTCACTAGCTCACCCTGACTGAGTATGTGTGTGCATGCATGTGTAGGTTGAGCACTTAGCGTGACCGTGTGTGTTCCGTCGTGTGCTCGGACATGCATGCATTAGGGCGTTGCGTGCATTTTTGCGTCCATGCGTATGTGTGACTGTTGCATACACATAGGGGGAGTACGTGTAGGGGCCACTAAGGAGCAGTCAAATCACACAGTAAGTTAGTCGGAGGAAGCAACCATCATTTCACTCTTGAATGACACATACACAATATAAAATGGTTGATATGGAGAGAAAAATAAAACCACTATATATACACTAGCAGGAGCCTAAGCTACAAGCCTGCTTGCTAAGGTTGCTCTCTTCACAAGCATAGAACGACGGGCCTGATCCCGAAGCTGGGGGAAGGGAACAATGTTCTGCGTAGACGCGGTCGACATTGGCGAGGGAGAAAACCCACAGTCGGTGCGTCCCAATCGGGGGTGACCATGGTATGGGCCGATGCCGCGTCCCAACCGCCCTTCTAGGTACAGCCCGACGTCCCAGGTAGTCCATCTTCCTTTTGGAGCCGGCTTGCTCCACTACCGTAGCTCCATCTCCATGTTGATCTTTCTCTACTTCTACCGACTTCTACTTGTGATGAGTTTATGTCTCATGAACTAGTGCTAGTACTATTATTCTAATCACACTTCTTCAATATCTTTGCCATCAGGAATGCTCAGGTCAATTTTAGTGGAACTGCACAAAATCATCGTATGATCCGAGGGTGCCAGCCGTCTTTCCTTCGACAGGTTCTACCTGGCCAGGGAATTAAATCATGTTTAGGGTTTAGGGTTTAAGTCGTAGTGACCCCATCAGTAGTTTTTCTTTCGTACACGCTCTCACAACTTTTTTCTTTAGTTGTGAAGTAAATATTGGCTATGATCTGTGAATCATTGAGATGCATCAGCATGCGTGTTAGTTTTCCTTTGTATTTGATGGAATGTTGTAACGGGGCAACCTTGGAATAGGAATGAAAATGGAGTGGAAAGTTTCCGTTTTTCTGGAGAAAAAATGGAAACGGAGAGAAACCAACGTTTCGATTCGTTGGATCGCGCCATCAAGCAAAACCAACGTTTAAATCACATCTGTCGTGTTCGTGTCTCACCCTCCTCCACGGCTCAACCCCACACGGTCGCTCGGCATGCCACTCACCGCAAACCGAGTATACGATAACTTTCCCGCCTGCTTGTCGATGGATCGTGCCATGGAGTACTACTAGCACTACTGGAAGAGATTGATGAGTTGGGAGAGGACAGCTAGTTGTATCACGGACTCCCAAGAACTGCTTATGTGCATGTTGTAGCCGGCTATTGCGACCTTTGAACGCGGAGCAGCCGCGTGCACCTGGAAGCGGCGCGGGCGACGCTCTCTCGGCCAGCACGCCGCTTCAATGCCGGCGCCAGTGAGAGGCCGCGTCCGCTCTGGCCGGACATGAATGTGGCACTGACCGTTTCGGGCAGGAAGCATGCGCGGGTGATGAAGAGGGTTTGGGTTGGTCAGGACCGGCTGTGGCAGCGGTCCGGACATGCGCAAACAAGAGATGATGTACGTTAATATTGCTCCATATATAATTAACATTGTAAATAATGTGCCAGTTGGACAAATATGATTGGAGATGGAGATGGAAATGGAATTTTACGTAAACACGGATATGCATGTCTATGTCTATGTGTGTGTGCGCGACGACTCTTGCGACCTGGAAGCGGGGGCGTGTTTTTGATCGAGTTTTCTTTCTTGGTACGTTAGAAAATCAGTTTGTCTAATTCACATCTAGATGTTATTTAAGGATATCACATCTAAGCTCCCACAAGTATATAATGTAGTACCAAGAAATAAAAAAAACTAGGACAAAAAAATAGACCACAAACAAAGTGGACATCAGCTTAGACATCTAGATGTATCCTAGACAGACCTTAAAAAATTGTCCGCCAGTTTTCGTTTCTTTTTTCCAGGAACGCGCGTATTGTATTTAAAACCACTGCTATGGAGATTTTTTTTACTCCATTATAGCCTCTTGTTTGATAGAGTTTCTCGCGTCTCGCTCTCTCACCCTCTCCATATCAAAACAAGATGACAGTGTCCACTCTATCTCTCTCCTCACCGGTGGTCACAGATCCGGCCAAATCCCGTCCGCTGCGGGAGGTGAGGAGGTGCAGCGTTGACGTTGTCCCCGTCGGCAACAGAGGGAGCCGATGCGCACCGTCCTCCCGGAGCCGGCGCTGGCGCGGACGAAGATCCTCCATGCCCTTGTTCGCTGCCGTCGTGTGGGCAGATCCCACCCGCCCGCCTAAACGACATCTCGCCCACCTGAGGTATAACTTCTTGTACTGGTCCAGCTCCCTAGGTTGCTGCGTGCGGGTTTTCTTCTATGCGACTACTCCCCAGCTCCCCATGCATAGTAGCTAGGGTTCGTCGGCTGGTCTAACATCACCTACTAGTACTATTATAGAGGAAATGCCACTCAAAAAGTTGTCGTGATTTATGCCTTGGTGTAGGTATACATGTTGTTTCGACAAAAAGTACATGGTGGTTGTGCGGTCATTGTCCATATGGTGGTAGTACTATCACTTGTTAAATGAAGAAATGCTTTTTTTCTCGGGTATCCTGGTTTAGTTCCCATCAAGATATAATTATGATGCTTTTGTTTGTTGGTGTACTTTTCATTAACCCTTTTTTATATTTTTGGAAACAGCGATGCGTGTCTCCATACCCGGGCATGTCTTCCTCAATTTTAGTGGAACTGCACAAAATTGGATGTCCATTGTTGTTCCGCCTCACTGTCCTCTGCCACGTGGTTCTTCCTTCCTCGAGCTTGATTACTGAGAAGAAACAGAGCACAGTGAGGATTTGTCGAACTTCATAGGTGCCTCACCCAAACTTGATGCCAAATGGATGATGCATCACCACGATGACCTATCGATGCTCATGGTTGCGCCTCATGGTTGCGTCGGCTGGTGAAGCTGATTGATTTTCAATGAAAAACAAGCTGCCTTCCATCAGTGCTCTTTGCTTGTTACGCACAAAGATGATATCCTTCGCCAGTTCACCTTGGTTGTGTTGGAGACGCAGTCGTCTTTCACGTTGGTGCAATTTTATCACACAATTGGCTATGAACCAAATGTTTCCTCGAAGAAGGATCGACGTTGGTACTAAGAGCATAAGTTTTGTATTGATTTCTAAGCCTTCTTACAACTTTGTCTCCAGCTCCCCTGTAATTTTATTTGTCCAGCTATTAACTTTGATTTAAAAAATGGTGTGGACTAAAAACCTGGATGGACGTAGTAGCCCTCCATTTTTATTTACTCCGCATATTATATTTGACTGAAGTCAAACTTTGTAATACTCTCAAACCTTTCCGATAATTGAAATTAAAATTCTTTATTTGTACACACTCTCACACGTTTCCGATAATTTGGCGCATGTGTGGTTGTTCACTTAAGGGAGGGTAGTGTACCACACGTGAAGGACAGAAAGTGCGACCAGGATGCGTGGGCGTGGATCGTTAGTTCATCGGAAGTAGTACTAGTTTTCTTCATTGTACATTAAATAAAGAGTTTCATTTCGTACTTACACAATTTAAAGCGATTGTTATGGAGAGAATAAGAAAACCACTCCACTATATATTAGTCGTATACACACGAGAGTACTATATGGACGCAGCTTCATTGACTTAGTGCACCTGCCTTTGGGTTTATGACAGGTGGGCCCAAAATGTGGCTGGCTCACCTGTCATACAACCAAAAGCAGATGGAGTGAAGGCACAGGAGCTCAGTCCATACTACATTAGTATATATATAAGCGGGAGCCTCAACGCTTGTTCGCTAGGGTTTGCACTCTCCACACGCTCGCCGCAATACATATATGTTACACGCTGGAGGCTCAGCATTCATTTGCTAGGGTTTGCTATATTCACAGTATCTCACCCTCTCTTCACCAGTTCTAAACAAGACTGCGTTGGCCTCTTGTCTCTCTCTCTCCCCTCACAGCTGGTGAAGGAGGCGTCCGTATCCCGTCGCACCGGGAAGGGGAGGAGGTGCAGCGTTAACTCTATCGCCTTCGGCAAGGGAGGCAATCCACTGCCGGCTGCGCTATTCTCTTTCACCCAGCGCCTGTGCGGGAGGGCCACCGACCCCTTCTTCCTTGATGCCGTACATAGTGTGGGCAGATCCGGCCTCCCGCCGCATGCCTTGCCACATCGCAACGACCCTAAGGTATAAGTTTCTCTGAAACCGTCGATGCTCTAGCTGCATGTGGATCTTTTTCGATCTGTAGTCGAATCTAGGTCTTGGTTCAAAGAGGAAAGAAAGGTGCGGTGGGGTGGAGCATGAATCTAGGACGTGGTTCAATGAGGAAAGGAGGGAGGAAAAGTAGTATAGACTGGCTATCCAGCCGCTTTGTTGGTTGAAAAGGGAAAAAGGGGGTAACCCAGTACACACATCTGTAAGGAACCGATCTCTTTGTTGAAAAGGGTAAGAAACTGGGGGGGGGGTCAGGTAGTTTGTGCAGGACTAGATTTGCTGCCCTCACATAGGAAAAAAGTTCAAAGAGAACAAATATGGGACCAACACAGATATGCTGCTTGGCTACATACTCTGCATCACCCATTTATACGTGTGGACGCACATGGTGCTAGCATGTCCCATACAGCTATTTTGTTGTTGTTAATCTAAGAATGCCACCGGAAAATTGAAGTAATGCCACTGTTAAAAGTAAATTACATTGTTTAACGAATGTTGTTTCAAGAGAGTGTCTCTGTTAATATGAATCAATGCAACCGTTTTAGAAATGCTACTATCCTACTTTGTTTTCCATCCAAGATAAGTTAGATGCTTCTTTCTGTCACCGTTTGTTTCATCCTCCTTTATCGGCAAGTAATTGTTTCCTTTTTTGCCTTTGTTAAAACAGGGGTATCGATTCAACTTGTTGCTATTGCGACATTTTGCTTCGCTACTCGAAACACTTATGTTTTAAGGGTGTTTTGTGCAGTTCAACTTGAATGTCACACCGGTGACTTTGCTTAATTTTGGTGGAACTGCACAAAAGGAGATCCGAGATTTATTTCCAATGTTCCTGTCGAGTTGTTTCAAATCTTGGTCTCAACCACATGATATCTATTCAACTTGTTGCTATTGCGACATTTTGCTTGGCTAAGCGAAACACTTTGCTTGATTTCAGTGCAACTGCACAAAAGGAGATTGGATTTCCTATCCGTGTTAGCTGATTCGTATTTTATCCTGGTGTTCTCATGAAAGGTCAGTACAGGCCTTCACCCACATGATTGTGCAGTGTGATTTGAGATGTTGTGCTACCTGTATTGGTACTGTTTTAAATAAATGTTGAATTGAAGCTATTGTATTGCTGTCTTTTCCCATTAAGTAGTGAACAAAAATGGGACCAACCCAGACATGATGCTTGTTGCTTTGTTACAAGAAACTCTGCATCACCCCCTTTATAAGTAGATGGAAGCACATATTGTTGTTGCGCCAACTCTCCCTGGAACTGTTTATGCTTTTCGTTAATCTAATGCCGCTGGTAAAATTAAGCAATGCCACTCTCAGAATTAATTAACTACTGAATCTTAGTTCAAAACTGCAATACTTGTTAGGAATGGTACTATCTTGCTTTGTAGTTCTTTCTACATGTTTAACCAAGGTATTGTTAAGATAATGTCTCTTTAAAAATGAATCAGTTGCATTGTTTTAGGAATGGTACTTTTCTGCTTTGTCATTCTTTATACATGTTGAAACAAGGCATTGTTAAGATAATGTCTCAGTCAATATGAATGAATCCCACTGATGGAGAATTGCTACTATCCTGCTTTGTTTCCCATTAAGACAAGTTATCAACCGTTATTTTTTAGTAATTGTTTCCCTTATACCTATTGTTGCTTACAGGGATATCAAAATCAAAGCTCGGTTTTATTCCGACTTCAATTTTAGTTGAACTGCACAAAAGGAGCCAATGTGTCCAAGGCAAACTGCTGCATTACTGGGTCCAGTTGGTCGTTCCACTTTGCAGAAATAAACAGTCACTGGTTGGGGTACATTACAGAAGGAAGTACTGAAAGGGCAAGTAAAAGTAGTTTTTGATTGATCTTCCGCTGATACAGGTATTTGAGAGAAACCAGAATAACCATCTAGAAAGCAGAAATGTGTATGTTTGGATAGTCTTTCTAGCATTTGATCGATAAAAGATAAAGGGTAATGATCTTTCTTAGTAGCTTTATTTAATTTACGAAAATCAATTACCATCCTATAACCTGTAATAATTCTTAGCGGAATCAATTCATCTTTATCATTAGGAACAATAGTAATACCTCCCTTTTTAGGGACACAATGGACAGGACTTACCCATTCACTATCAGCAATGGGATAAATTATACCTGCCTCAAGGAGCTTTAGTATCTCCTTTCTTACCACTTCTTTCATCTTGGGATTTAATCTTCGTTGAGGATCTCTAACTGGTTTGGCACCTTCCTCCAAACTAATTTTGTGTTGACATAATGTGGGACTAATGCCCTTAAGATCATCCGGAGTATATCCAATAGCAGCGCGGTGCTTCTCCAGAGTTTTCAATAATCTTTTCTCTTCCTGCTCTGAAAGGTTAGCAGTAATAATAACAGGATATATCTCATTTTCATCAAGATAAGCATATTTAAGATTACCAGGTAATGGTTTTAGCTCAAACACGGGATCACCCTTGGGTGGAGGAGGATCCCCTAAAATTTCAACAGGTAAGTTATGTTTTAGGATAGGTTCCTGTTTAAGGAATGCCTTGTTGGGGAACGTAGTAATTTCAAAAAATATTCTATGCACACGCAAGATCATGGTGATGATATAGCAACGAGAGGGGAGAGTGTTGTCTACGTACCCTCGTAGACCGAAGCGGAAGCGTTGACGCAACGTGGAGGAAGTAGTCGTACGTCTTCCCGGTTCAACCGATCCAAGCACGGTTACTCCGGCACCTCCGAGTTCTTGGCACACGTTCAGCTCGATGACGCTCCCCGGGCTCCGATCCAGCAAAGCTTCGGGGAGGAGTTCCGTCAGCACGACGGCGTGGTGACGATCTTGATATTCAACCGTCGCAGGGCTTCGCCTAAGCACCGCTACAATATGACCGAGGTGTAATATCGTGGAGGGGGGCACCGCACACGGCTAAGGAACGATCACGAAGATCAATTTGTGTGTCCATGGGGTGCCCCCTGCCCCCGTATATAAAGGAGTGGAGGAGGGGAGGGCCGGCCCTCTCTATGGCGCGCCCTAGGGAGTCCTACTCCCACCGGGAGTAGGATTCCCCTTTTCCTAGTCCAACTAGGAGTCCTTCCATGTAGTAGGAGTAGGAGACAAGGAAGGGGAAGAGAGAAGGGAAGGAAGGAGGGGTTGTGGCCCCTCCCCCTA
>NC_041381.1:567174851-567293082 GCF_002162155.2 Triticum dicoccoides | reverse complement strand
CTTTCCCGTATGGCCCAATAAGGCCCAATACTTCTCCTCGGCGAATTCCCGTAACTCTCCGGTACTCCGATAAATACCCGAATCACTCAGAACCTTTCCGAACTCCGAATATAGTCGTCCAATATATCGATCTTTACGTCTCGACCATTTCGAGACTCCTCGTCATGTCCCCGATCTCATCCCGGACTCCGAACTCCTTCGGTACATCAAAACTCATAAACTCATAATATAACTGTCATCGAAACCTTAAGCGTGCGGACCCTACGGTTCGAGAACAATATAGACATGATCGAGACACGTCTCCGGTCAACAACCAATAGCGGGACCTGGATGCCCATATTGGTTCCTACATATTCTATGAAGATCTTTATCGGTCAGACCGCATAACAATATACGTTGTTCCCTTTGTCATCGGTATGTTATTTGCCCGAGATTCGATCGTCAGTATCCAATACCTAGTTCAATCTCGTTACCGGCAAGTCTCTTTACTCGTTCCGTAATACATCATCTCGCAACTAACTCATTAGTTGCATTGCTTGCAAGGCTTATGTGATGTGCATTACCGAGAGGGCCCAGAGATACCTCTCCGACATTCGGAGTGACAAATCCTAATCTCGAAATACGCCAACCCAACAAGTACCTTTGGAGACACCTGTAGAGCACCTTTATAATCACCCAGTTACGTTGTGAAGTTTGGTAGCACACAAAGTGTTCCTCCGGTAAACGGGAGTTGCATAATCTCATAGTCATAGGAACATGTATAAGTCATGAAGAAAGCAATAGCAACATACTAAACGATCGGGTGCTAAGCTAACGGAATGGGTCATGTCAATCAGACCATTCAACTAATGATGTGATCCCATTAATCAAATAACAACTCTTTTGTCTATGGTTAGGAAACATAACCATCTTTGATTAACAAGCTAGTCAAGTAGAGGCATACTAGTGACACTCTGTTTGTCTATATATTCACACATGTATTATGTTTCCGGTTAATACAATTCTAGCATGAATAATAAACATTTATCATGATATAAGGAAATAAATAATAACTTTATTATTGCCTCTAGGGCATATTTCCTTTAGTCTCCCACTTGCACTAGAGTCAATAATCTAGATCACATCACCATGCGATTAACATCGATAGTTCACATCATCATGTGATTAACACCCATAGTTCACATCGCCATGTGACCAAGACCCAAAGGGTTTACTAGATTCAGTAATCTAGTTCACATCGCTATGTGATTAACACCCAAAGATTACTAAGGTGTGACCATGTTTTGCTTGTGAGAGAATCTTAGTCAACGGGTCTTTCACATTCAGATCCGTTATGTATTTTGCAATTTTCTATGTCTACAATGCTCTGCACGGAGCTACTCTAGCTAATTGCTCCCACTTTCAATATGTATCTAGATCGAGACTTAGAGTCATCCAGGTTGGTGTCAAAACTTGCATCGACGTAACCCTTTACGACGAACCTTTTTTCACTTCCATAATCGAGAAACATATCCTTATTCCACTAAGGATAATTTTGACCGCCGTCCAGTGATCTACTCCTAGATCACTATTGTACTCCCTTGCCAAACTCAGTGTAGGGTATACAATAGATCTGGTACACATCATGGCATACTTTATAGAACCTATGGCCAAGGCATAGGGAATGACTTTCATTCTCTTTCTATCTTCTGCCGTGGTCGGGTTTTGAGTCTTACTCAATTTCACACCTTGTAACACAGGCAAGAACTCTTTCTTTGACTGTTCCATTTTGAACTACTTCAAAATCTTGTCAAGGTATGTACTCATTGAAAAAACTTATCAAGCGTCTTGATCTATCTCTATAGATCTTGATGCTCAATATGTAAGCAGCTTCACCGAGGTCTTTCTTTGAAAAACTCCTTTTAAACACTCCTTTATGCTTTGCAGAATAATTCTACATTATTTCCGATCTACAATATGTCATTCACATATACTTATCAGAAATGCTGTAGTGCTCCCACTCACTTTCTAGTAAATACAGGCTTCACCGCAAGTCTGTATAAAACTATATGCTTTGATCAACTTATCAAAGCGTATATTCCAACTCCGAGATGCTTGCACCAGTCCATAGATGGATCGCTGGAGCTTGCGTATTTTGTCAGCACCTTTAGGATTGACAAAACCTTCTGGTTGCATCATATACAACTCTTATTTAAATCCATTAAGGAATGTAGTTTTGTTTATCCATTTGCCAGATTTCATAAAAATGCGGCAATTGCTAACATGATTTGGACAGACTTAAGCATCGCTACGAGTGAGAAAATTTCATCGTAGTCAACACCTTGAACTTTGTCAAGAACCTTTTTCGACAAGTCTAGCTTTGTAGATAGTAACACTACTATCAACGTCCGTCTTCCTCTTGAAGATCCATTTATTTTCTATGGTTTGCCGATCATCGGGCAAATCCATCAAAGTCCATACTTTGTTCTCATACATGGATCATATCTCAAATTTCATGGCCTCAAACCATTTTGCGGAATCTGGGCTCATCATCGCTTCCTCATAGTTCGTAGGTTCGTCATGGTCAAGTAACATGACCTCCAGAATGGGATTACCGTACCACTCTGGTGCGGATCTCACTCTGGTTGACCTACGAGGTTCGGTAGTAACTTGATCTGAAGTTACATGATCATCATCATTAGCTTCCTCACTAATTGGTGTAGTAGTCAGAGGAACATATTTCTGTGATGAACTACTTTCCAATAAGGGAGAAGGTACAATTACCTTATCAAGTTCTACTTTCCTCCCACTCACTTCTTTCGAGAGAAACTCCTTCTCTAGAAAGGATCCATTCTTAGCAACGAATGTCTTGCCTTCGGATCTGTGATAGAAGGTGTACCCAACTTTCTCCTTTGGGTATCCTATGAAGACACATTTCTCCGATTTGGGTTTGAGCTTATCACGATGAAATTTTTTCACATAAGCATCGCAACCCCAAACTTTAAGAAACGACAACTTTGGTTTCTTGCCAAACCACAGTTCATATTGTGTCGTCTCAACGGACTTAGGTGGTGCCCCTTTTTAATGTGAATGCAGCTGTCTTTAATGCATGACCCCAAAACGATAGTGGTAAATCGGTAAGAAACATCATAGATTGTACAATATCCAATAAAGTACGGTTATTACGTTCGGACACACCATTACGCTGTGGTGTTCCGGGTGGCGTGAGTTGCGAAACTATTCTGCATTGTTTCAAATGTAGACCAAACTCGTAACTCAAATATTCTCCTCCACGATCAGATCGTAGAAATTTTATTTTCTTGTTACGATGATTTTCAACTTCACTCTGAAATTCTTTGAACTTTTCAAACGTTTCAGACTTATGTTTCATTAAGTAGATATACCCATATCTTCTCAAATCATCTGTGAAGGTCAGAAAATAATGATACTTGCCGCGAGCCTCAACACTCATCGGATCGCATACATCAGTATGTATTATTTCCAATAAGTCAGTTGCTCGCTCTATTGTTCCGGAGAACAGAGTCTTTAGTCATCTTGCCCATAAGGCATGGTTCGCAAGCATCAAGTGATTCATAATCAAGTGATTCCAAAATCCCATCAGCATGGAGTTTCTTCATGCGCTTTACACCAATATGACCTAAAATGCAGTGCCACAAATAAGTTCCACTGTCATTATTAACTTTGCATCTTTTGGTTTCAATATTATGAATATGTGTATCACTACGATCGAGATCCAACGAACCATTTTCATTGGGTGTGTAACCATATAAGGTTTTATTCATGTAAACAGAACAACAATTTATTCTCTTACTTAAATGAATAACCGTATTGCAATAAACATGATCAAATCATATTCATGCTCAACGCAAACACCAAATAACACTTATTTAGTTTCAACACTAATCCCGAAAGTATAGGGAGTGTGCGATGATGATCATATCAATCTTGGAACTACTTCCAACACACATTGTCACCTCGCCTTTTTACTATTTTCTGTTTATTCTGCAACTCCCGTTTCGAGTTACTACTCTTAACAACTGAACCAGTATCAAAATGCCGAGGGGTTGCTATAAACACTAGTAAAGTACACATCAATAACATGTATATCCAATATACCTTTGTTCACTTTTGCCATCCTTCTTATCCGCCAAATATTCGGGGCATTTCCGCTTCCAGTGACTATTTCCTTTGCAGTGTAAGCACTCAGTTTCAGGCTTTAGTTCAGCTTTGGGCTTCTTCGTGGGAGCGACAACTTGCTTGTCATTCTACTTGAAGTTCCCCTTTCTTTCCCTTTGCCCTTTTCTTGAAACTAGTGATCTTGTCAACCATCAACACTTAATGCTCTTTCTTGATTTCTACCTTCATTGATTTCAACATCACGAAGAGCTTGGGAATCGTTTTCGTCATCCCTTGCATACTATAGTTCATCACAAAGTTCTACTAACTTGGTGATGGTGACTAGAGAATTCTGTCAATCACTATCTTATCTGGAAGGTTAACTCCCACTTGATTCAAGCGATTGTAGTACCCAGACAATCTGAGCACATGCTCACTAGTTGAGCGATTCTCCTCCATCTTTTAGCAATAGAACTTGTTGGAGACTTCATATCTCTCAACTCGGGTATTTGCTTGAAATATTAACTTCAACTCCTGGAACATCTCATATGGTCCATGACATTCAAAACGTCTTTGAAGTCCCGATTCTAAGCCGTTTAAGCATGGTGCACTAAACTGTCAAGTAGTCATCATACTGAGCTAGCCAAACATTCATAACGTCTGCATCTGCTCCTGCAATAGGTCTGTCACCTAGCGGTGCATTAAGGACATAATTCTTCTGTGCAGCAATGAGGATAAACCTCAGATCACGGATCCAATCCGCATCATTGCTACTAACATCTTTCAACACAATTTTCTCTAGGAACATATCAAAATAAACATATGAAAGCAACAACGCAAGCTATTGATCTACAACATAATGTGCAAAATACTACCAGGACTAAGTTCATGATAAATTAAAGTTCAATTAATCATATTACTTAAGAACTCCCACTTAGAAAGACATCCCTCTAATCCTCTAAGTGATCACGTGATCCAAATCAACTAAACCATAACCGATCATCACGTGAAGTGGAGTAGCTTTTAATGGTGAACATCATTATGTTGATCATATCTACTATATGATTCATGCTCGACCTTTCGGTCTCCGTGTTCCGAGGCCATATCTGCATATGCTAGGCTCGTCAAGTTTAACCTGAGTATTCCGCGTGTGCAAAACTGGCTTGCACCCGTTGTAGATGGACGTAGAGCTTATCACACCCGATCATCACGTGGTGTCTGGGCACGACGAACTTTGGCAACGGTGCATACTCAGGGAGAACACTTCTTGATAATTAGTGAGAGATCATCTTAAAATGCTACCGTCAATCAAAGCAAGATAAGATGCATAAAAGATAAACATCACATGCAATCAAAATATGTGACATGATATGGCCATCATTATCTTGTGCCTTTGATCTCCATGTCCAAAGCATCGTCATGATTTCCATCGTCACCGGCATGACACCATGATCTCCATCATATTGATCTATATCAATGTGTCGTCACATGGTCGTCTCGCCAACTATTGCTCTTGCAACTATTGCTATCGCATAGCGATAAAGTAAAGCAATTATTTGGCACTTGCATCTTATGCAATAAAGAGACAACCATAAGGCTTCTGCCAGTTGCTGATAACTTCAACAAAACATGATCATCTCATACAACAACTTATATCTCATCACGTCTTGACCATATCACATCACAACATGCCCTGCAAAAACAAGTTAGACGTCCTCTACTTTGTTGTTGCAAGTTTTACGTGGCTGCTACGGGCTGAGCAAGAACCGTTCTTACCTACGCATCAAAACCACAACGATAGTTCGTCAAGTTGGTGCTATTTTAACCTTCTCAAGGACCGGGCGTAGCCACACTCGGTTCAACTAAAGTTGGAGAAACTGACACCCGCTAGTCACCTGTGTGCAAAGCACGGCGGTAAAACCAGTCTCGCGTAAGCGTACGCATAATGTCGGTCCGGGCCGCTTCATCCAACAATACCGCCGAACCAAAGTATGAGATGCTGGTAAGCAGTATGACTTGTATCGCCCACAACTCACTTGTATTCTACTCGTGCATATAACATCAACGCATAAAACCTAGGCTCGGATGCCACTGTTGGGGAACGTAGTAATTTCAAAAAATTTCCTACGCACACGCAAGATCATGGTGATGATATAGCAACGAGAGGGGAGAGTGTTGTCTACGAACCCTCGTAGACCGAAGCGGAAGCGTTAACGCAACGTGGAGGAAGTAGTCGTACGTCTTCCCGGTTCAACCGATCCAAGCACCGTTACTCCGGCACCTCCGAGTTCTTGGCACACGTTCAGCTCGATGACGCTCCCCGGGCTCCGATCCAGCAAAGCTTCGGGGAGGAGTTCCGTCAGCATGACGGCGTGGTGACGATCTTGATGTTCAACCGTCGTAGGGCTTCGCCTAAGCACCGCTATAATATGACCGTGGTGTAATATCATGGAGGGGGACACCGCACACGGCTAAGGAACGATCACGAAGATCAATTTGTGTGTCCATGGGGTGCCCCTGCCCCCGTATATAAAGGACTGGAGGAGGGGAGGGCCGGCCCTCTCTATGGCGCGCCCTAGGGAGTCCTACTCCCACCGGGAGTAGGATTCCCCTTTCCCTAGTCCAACTAGGAGTCCTTCCATGTAGTAGGAGTAGGAGACAAGGAAGGGGAAGAGAGAAGGGAAGGAAGGAGGGGCTGCGGCCCCTCCCCCTAGTCCAATTCGGACTAGGCAATGGGGGGGGGGGGGGCTGCCCTAGGCAGCCCCTCTCTCTTTCCCGTATGGCCCAATAAGGCCCAATACTTCTCCTCGGCGAATTCCCGTAACTCTCTGGTACTCCGATAAATACCCGAATCACTCAGAACCTTTCCGAACTCCGAATATAGTCGTCCAATATATCGATCTTTACGTCTCGACCATTTCGAGACTCCTCGTCATGTCCCCGATCTCATCCGGGACTCCGAACTCCTTCGGTACATCAAAACTCATAAACTCATAATATAACTGTCATCAAAACCTTAAGTGTGCGGACCCTACGGTTCGAGAACAATGTAGACATGATCGAGACATGTCTCCGGTCAATAACCAATAGCGGGACCTGGATGCCCATATTGGTTCCTACATATTCTACGAAGATCTTTATCGGTCAGACCGCATAACAACATACGTTGTTCCCTTTGTCATCGGTATGTTACTTGCCCGAGATTCGATCGTCAGTATCCAATACCTAGTTCAATCTCATTACCGGCAAGTCTCTTTACTCGTTTCGTAATACATCATCTCGCAACTAACTCATTAGTTGCATTGCTTGCAAGGCTTATGTGATGTGCATTACCGAGAGGGCCCAGAGATACCTCTCCGACATTCGGAGTGACAAATCCTAATCTCGAAATACGCCAACCCAACAAGTACCTTTGGAGACACCTGTAGAGCACCTTTATAATCACCCAGTTACGTTGTGACGTTTGGTAGCACACAAAGTGTTCCTCCGGTAAACGGGAGTTGCATAATCTCATAGTCATAGGAACATGTATAAGTCATGAAGAAAGCAATAGCAACATACTAAACGATCGGGTGCTAAGCTAACGGAATGGGTCATGTCAATCAGATCATTCAACTAATGATGTGATCCCGTTAATCAAATAACAACTCTTTTGTCTATGGTTAGGAAACATAACCATCTTTGATTAACAAGCTAGTCAAGTAGAGGCATACTAGTGACACTCTGTTTGTCTATATATTCACACATGTATTATGTTTCCGGTTAATACAATTCTAGCATGAATAATGAACATCTATCATGATATAAGGAAATAAATAATAACTTTATTATTGCCTCTAGGGCATATTTCCTTCATGCCTCATCTATTTCCCTTCTTTCTTTCATAAACATATCATTTTCATGGTCTAGTAAATATTGTTCTAACGGATCAGTAGGAGGCACGACAATAGAAGCAAGACCAATTATTTCATCTTTACTAGGTAATTCTTTATCATGGGGTTGTGTATGAAATTTAGCAAAATTAAACTCATGAGTCATATCATCCAAGCCAATCGTAACAACATCCTTTTCGCAATCAATCTTAGCATTAACAACATTCAAGAAGGGTCTACCAAATATAATGGGACAAAAATCATCTTGAGGGGAAGTAGGAACAAGAAAATCAGCAGGGTATTTAACCTTCCCACACAAGACTTCAACATCTCTAACAATCCCAATTGGTGAAATAGTATCTCTATTAGCAAGCTTGATAGTAACATCAATATCTTCTAACTCAGCAGGTGCAGTGTCATGCATAATTTCTTTATATAAATCAAAGGGTATTGCACTAGCACTAGCACCCATATCACATAAGCCGTGATAACAATGATCTCCTATTTTAACAGAAATAACATGCATGCCTACAACGGGTCTATGTATCTTAGCATCTGGTTTTGCAATATTAGCAGTTTCACCACAAAAGTAAATGACATGACCATCTAAATTATCATCCAAGAGATCCTTAACCATAGCAATACTAGGTTCAACTTTGATTTGCTCAGGAGGTGTATAAGTTCTAGTATTACTCTTATGAACAACAGTAGAAGTTTTAGCATGATCCTTTATCCTAACTGGAAAAGGTGGTTTCTCAACATAAGTAGTAGGAACAATAGGATCACTATAAGTAATAGTCTTTTCTTCAACTTTAATAGGTGCAACTACTTTTACTTCAATGGGAGGATTATATTTAAACCACTTCTCCTTAGGGAGATCAACGTGAGTAGCAAAAGATTCACAGAAAAAAGCTACTATCTCAGAGTAAAGTCCATATTAGCGCTAAATCCATGAAAAACATCGGTATCCATAAAATATTTAACACAATCAAACTTAGGTGTCATACCTGACTCCTTACCATCGTCGGAACCCCAATCTCCATAGTTGCGTTTAATTCTTTCCAATAAGTCCCATTTGAATTCAATAGTCTTCAGCATATAAGAACCAGCACAGGAAGTATCGAGCATGGTGCGATCATTGAGAGAAAGCCGAGCATAAATATTTTGAATAATCATTTCTCTGGAGAGCTCATGATTGGGGCATGAATATAACATTGAATTAAGCCTCCCCAAGATTGAGCGATGCTTTCTCCTTCGCGAGGCCAGAAATTATATATGTAATTACGATCACGATGAACAAGATGCATAGGATAAAACTTCTGGTGAAATTCCAATTTCAATCGCTTATACATCCAAGATCCCGTATCATCACATAGCCTAAACCATGTCAATGCATCTCCCTTCAAAGATAAAGGGAAGACCTTCCTTTTGACAACATCATTGGGAATACCTGCAAGCTAAAATAATCCACAAACTTCATCCACAAAGATAAGGTGTAAATCGGGATGCAATGTTCCATCTCCTACAAATGGATTAGCTAGCAGTTTCTCTATCATACCCGAAGGAATTTCAAAGTGAACATTTTCAGTAGGTTCAGTAGGTTGAGGAGCAACTCTTTGCTCTACTGGTCGGGGCGAAGATGCCCCGAACAAGCCCCTCAAAGGATTAGTTTCCATAGTAACAAATAACAGAAAATTTCAGCACACTATATAAATGTTTCCTTACCAAGTTCCACTCACCAAAAGCACTACACTCCCCGGCAACGGTGCCAGAAAAGAGTCTTGATGACCCACAAGTGTAGGGGATCTATCGTAGTCCTTTTGATAAGTAAGAGTGTCGAACCCAACAAGGAGCAGAAGGAAATGATAAGCGGTTTTCAGTAAGGTTTTCTCTCCAAGCACTGGAATTGTAGGTGATAGATAGTTTTGTGATAAGATAAATTTATAAAAGGTAATAAGCAATAAAAATAAATAAGGTGCAGCAAGGTGGCCCAATCCTTTTTGTAGCAAAGGACAAGCCTGGACAATTTCTTATAATGAGAAAAGCCCTCCCGAGGACACATGGGAATTATCGTCAAGCTAGTTTCATCATGCTCATATGATTCGCGTTCGTTACTTTGATAATTTGATATGTGGGTGGACCGGTGCTTGGGTACTGCCCTTTCTTGGACAAGCATCCCACTTATGATTAACCCCTATTGCAAGCATCCACAACTACAAAGTAGGTATTAAGGTAAACCTAACCATAGCATGAAACATATGGATCCAAATCAACCCCTTACGGAGCAACTCATAAACTAGGGTTTAAGCTTCTGTCACTCTAGCAACCCATCATCTACTTATTACTTCACAATGCCTTCCTCTAGGCCCAAACAATGGTGAATTGTCTTGTAGTCGACATTCACATAACACCACTAGAGGAGAGACAACATACATCTCATCAAAATATCGAATGAATACCAAATTCACATGACTACTAATAGCAAGACTTCACCCATGTCCTCAGGAACAAACATAACTACTCACAAAGCATATTCATGTTCATAATCAGAGGTGTAATAATATGCATTAAGGATCTGAACATATGATCTTCCACCAAGTAAACCAATAAGTATCAACTACAAGGAGTAATCAACACTACAAATGGTGCTAATGAAGATGTTGATGGAGATTGACCCCCTCCCGATGAGAGGATCGTTGGTGACGATTTCCCCCTCCCAGAGGGAAGTGTCCCCGACAGAACAGCTCTGCCGGAGCTCTAGATTGGTTCCGCCAAGGTTCCGCCTCGTGGCGGCGGAGTTTCGTCTCGTAAGCTTGCCCACGATTTTTTCCAGGATAAAACCCTTCATATAGCAGAAGATGGACACCGGGAGGCCACAAGGGGTCCCAAGAGATAGGGGGCACGCCCAGTAGGGGTGGGCGCGCCCCCCACCCTCCTGGACAGGGTGTGAGCCCCCTGAGGTATTTCTTCCACTCAATAATTCTTATGAAATCCAAAAATAGGTTTCATGGAGTTTCAGGTCTTTTGGAGCAGTGCAGAATAGGTTTCCAATGTTTGCTCCTTTTCCAGCCAGAATTCCAGCTGCGGCATTCCCCCTCTTCATGGTAAACCTTATAAAATAAGAGAGAATAGCCATAAGTATTGATATATAATGTGTAATAACAGCCCATAATGCACTAAATATTGATATAAAAGCATGATGCAAAATGGACGTATCAAAGATCATGGTGCTACTTTGAAGCACAAGTGTGGTAAAAGGATAGTAGCATTGTCCCTTCTCCCTTTTTCTCTCATTTTTTGTTTGGCCTTTCTCTTTTTTTGGCCTTTTTTTAATAAAGTCCGAAGTCTCATCCCGACTTATTGGGGAATCATAGTCTCCATCATCCTTTCCTCACTTGGGACAATGCTCTAATAATGAAGATCATCACACTTTTATTTACTTACAACTCAAGATTACAACTCGATTCTTAGAACAAAATATGACTCTATATGAATGCCTCCGGCGGTGTACCGGGATATGTGAAGAACCAAGAGTGACATGTATGGATATGATGATGGTGGCCTTGCCACAAATACGATGCCAACTACATGATCATGCAACTGCAGTATGACAATGATGACGCGTGTCATAATAAACAGAACGGTGGAAAGTTGCATGGCAATATATATAGGAATGGCTATGGAAATGTCACAATAGGTAGGTATGGTGGCTGTTTTGAGGAAGGTAAATGGTGGGTGTATGGTACCGGCGAAATTTGCGCGGCACAAGAGAGGCTAGCAATGGTGGAAGGGAGAGAGTGCGTATAATCCATGGACTCAACATTAGTCATAAAGAACTCATATACTTATTGCAAAAATATACAAGTAATAAAAAACGAAGCACTACGCGCATGCTCCTAGGGGGATAGATTGGTAGGAAAAGACCATTGCTCGTCCCCGACCGCCACTCATAAGGAAGACAAGCAATAAATAAATCGTGCTCCAACTTCATCACAAAGCGGTTCACCATACGTGCATGCTACGGAAATCACAAACTTCAACACAAGTATTCCTTAAATTCATAATTACCCCACTAGCATGACTCTAATATCACCATCCTCATATCTCAAAACAATTATCAAGCATCAAATTGATCATAGCATCCAATTCACTTTCTATGATAGTTTTTATTATACCCAACTTGGATGCTCATCATTCTAGGACCAATTTTATAACCATAGCAAATACCATGATGTTCTAAAAGACTCTAAAATAATATAAGTGAAGCACGAGAGATCAAAAATTTCTACAGAATTAAGCCACCGCCGTGCTCTAAAAGATATAAGTGAAGCACTAGAGCAAAAATTATCTAGCTCAAAAGATATAAGTGAAGCACATAGAGTGTTCTAGTAAATTCCAAATCATGTGGGTTTCTCCCAAAAGGTGTGTAAATCAAGGATGATTGTGGTAATCTAAAAAGCAAAGACTCATATCATACAAGATGCACCAAGCAAAACACATATCATGTGGCGAATAAAAATATAGCTCCAAGTAAAGTTACCAATAGACGAAGACAAAAGAGGGGATGCCTTCCGGGGCATCCTCAAGCTTAGGCTTTTGGCCATACTTGAATATCTTGGGGTGCCATGGGCATCCCCAAGCTTAGGCTGTTTCCACTCCTTATTCCATAATCCATCAAATCTTTACCCAAAACTTGAAAACTTCACAACACAAAACTCAACAGGAAATCTGATAAGCTCCGTTAGTGCAAGAAAGAAAAACCACTGATGAAGTCATGTACCTGGGGTCGGGTCATGGACCTGTCCAAGGTATCCTCCCCGAGTACATCTTTTAGAAGAAGCCGTCTTCCAGTCGACCAAGAGGGACTCCACTCGACGGACTAGAAGACACTCGACCATGAAGACTCACTCGACCACCAGGAGTTGAAGATCTACTCCGTATCCAAACGGTCTATAATTAAGTAATATTTATGGTCATGATGACACTTTATGTAAGGCGTTACCAGTAACGCCGGACCTTAATGTACTTTAGCCCTCTGCTACATGGGCTGGCTGGGGTCTTGGCATCCTCTATATAAGCCACCCCCCTCCACTGGCAGAAGGGTTCGCACCCCTGTAACTCTCACACACATAATCCAGTCGACCGCCTCCGGGCTCCGAGACGTAGGGCTGTTACTTCCTCCGAGAAGGGCATGAACTCGTAAAACACTTGTGTGAACAACTACTCCATAGCTAGGATCTTGCCTCTCCTTAGTACCCCCCTACACTATTGTCAGACTTAGAACCACGACAGTTGGCGCCCACCATGGGGCAGGTGTCTTAGCGACTTATTGGAGAAGTTGCAATCTTTCCGATTCCCATCATCATGGTTTCCGGTGGAGTTTTGGTTGAGGGCCGCGAGATCTGTCTCGGCGCGCTCACATTCGTCGCCGATGACTCTGCCTGGCTGCAGGAGGCTCCGCTCGACGTGGATGCGCTCCCGGTCCGCGGAGCTACGCACTTTCGAGCATGCGTCCGCGGCGTCCTTTTGCAGCAACCGCCAACCCAGTATCGGCCGGTTTTCGTGTCATCCTCCCTCCCTGCTTCCCGCCGGCGTAAGCGCTCCGGTCGGTCGAGGCTTCAGCGGTGGGTGAGACACGCGGTGGCTCGCCAGTCGACCACCGCCCAAGTCGCGGCAATCGAGCCCGACGAATCTCTCTACGGCCTGTTCGACCTGTCGACTGGCTCCGCAGAGACTGCATCCGAGTGTGACAGTAGTGATCCAGTGGCGGTGGTCCTGATGGTCAATGGACCGCATGTTCCCCCTGGCTTTCCTGGCGCCGAGGGAGGCAACAGCGGAGGCGATCCGTCGCACGACCATGAGGAATACCTCCCCGAGCCCCTCAATTCGCAGTAGAGGGAAGAGCTTCGCCGCTGGAATATGGATGCGCTTCACACTCCGATCGTTGGAGAAACCCCTGAGGCTCGCGCCTTAGAGGACGCACGCTTGGCCAACCTGGCTGAGCGCACTCGACTGGAGAACCTTCAGCGGGCACTCGACGAGCGCGCGCGACAACGGGTTCCAGACTCCAGTCGACGCCAACTCTTTAAACCTCCAACTCAGGTATATTGAACTCCGATTCAGAATTTAGCAGCTGCAACCCGTATAGCAGAGTCGATTCAGCCTTCCCAGTCAGAGGCTGGCAGAGGCTTGATGCAGATCAGGGATTTGCTCCGGGCAGCAGGAGATCAAAATTCGGCTGTATCGCAGTCGCGGAACAGGATTCACAGCAGATCCGTGGCGGCGAATACAGTCCAGTCGTCTCATAGCCCCAGATCGCCCCCGAGGCGTGAAGGGCGTGGCGACCGGCACGATCAATACAGGAACTATGAGCAGTATGATCACCGATTCGGTCGCAACGATCGACGTCGAGTGCCCACTCCTCCCCCAAGGGGCGAATCATATGTGCCTCGACAGTAGGATGATAGATGCCAGCACAGTGGTGGGCGAAGGATTCCAGTCGACCCTAGGGAACCAGGCTTTGACGCGAGATCCATCATCGTTCAAGGTTTGGTCGACCGGAATAGAGCCCACAGAGAGGGTAATGACAGAGATGTACCCACCAGCAGCCGAGTGCATGTCTCCGGACCAGAGTGCTTCAGCAGAGCCATCAGAGCCGTGGTGATTCCTCCCAATTTCAGGTTAGCGACTGGAGTCAGCAAGTTCAACGGTGAGTCCAAGCCCGATACTTGTCTTGAGGACTACCGAGTGGCTGTTCAGATCGGCGGCGGGAATGACGAGGTGGCCATGAAGCATCTGCCTCTTATGTTGGAAGGGTCAGCCAGAGCATGGCTGAATCAGTTGACACCCAGCAGCATTTACACGTGGGAAGACCTCTCCCGAGTGTTTGTCAGGACGTTCGAAGGAACGTGCAAGCGACCAGCAGGACTGACGGAGCTGCAATCTTGTGTGCAGAAGTCGAATGAGACTCTGAGGGATTACATCCAGAGATGGATCACACTGCATCACACGGTAGAGAATGTATCTGATCACTAGGTAGTTTGCGCCTTCAAGGAGGGCGTAAAGTACAGAGAGCTAAGCCTGAAATTCGGTCGAACTGGAGACATGTCTCTGAGTCGAATGATGGAGATAGCCACCAAATATGCCAATGGTGAGGAAGAGGATCGGCTCCGGAGCGGCAAGCACAAGTCAGTCGCCCAAGACACCGGAGGCGGAAATTCCAGTCGGAAGCAAAAGCATAAAGCCGAGCCAGCCACTCCTGGAGAAGCCTTGGCCCTGAATCAAGGAAAGTTCAAAGGGAAGCCCAAGGGGCCTTGGAACCCCAAGAAAGTAAAAGATAAAGAAGGAAATGACATGATGGATTTGCCATGTCACATCCACACTAAGAAAGATGAAGAGGCTAACTTCATTTACCCTAAACATACCACTAAACAGTGTCGACTCCTGATACAATAGTTCCAAGGGAAGCAGTCCAAGGACAAAGAAAAAGAGTTGGACAAGGTTGAGGACAAGGAGGACAGTGACGAGGAATATCCACAGGTCAATTCCACCTTGATGATTTTTGCTGACGTGGAGAGCAAAAACCGACTGAAAGTTATAAACCGAGAAGTGAATATGGCTGCTCCTTCAACACCCAATTATCTGAAGTGGTCTCAAACTGCCATTACATTCGACCAATCTGATCACCCGACGCACATAGCCACCCCTGGGAGGCAAGCGTTGGTGGTCGACCCAGTTGTTGAGGGCACTCGACTGACCAAAGTGTTGATGGATGGCGGCAGCAGTTTGAATATATTGTACGCTGAGACGCTGAAAGGGATGGGCATTCCGATGTCTAGGCTGAGCACAAGCAACATGAGTTTCTATGGAGTCATCCCTGGCAAGAAGGCCGCATCACTTGGCCAGATTGCTCTTGATGTGGTTTTTGGTGATTCAAAGAATTTCCGCAAAGAGAAGCTGACATTTGAGGTTGTGGATTTCCAGAGTGCCTACCATGCTATTTTAGGCAGGCCAGCTTATGCACGTTTTATGGCCCGACCATGTTACGTGTACCTCAAACTAAAGATGCCTGGCCCTAAAGGCATGATCACTGTCACTGGTAACCGCAAGAAGGCGGAAGAGTGCTTACAGAAAGGCTCAAAGATCGCCGATGCTCAGATGGTGGCAGAAGAGTGGCAGGAACACCAGAGGAATGCGGACCCGAGTGATTTGTTGCGAGCCAAAAAACCTGCTACGGAATCAGCATTCCAGTCGTCCGGTGAGACAAAACCAGTTCACATCCACCCGACCGGCCCCAACGCTGCTCCGACTCATATCTCCACAACACTCGACCCCAAATAGGAAGAAGCGCTCATCCAGTTCCTCCGTGAGAACTGGGACATCTTTGCAGGGAAACCTTCTGACATGCCGGGTGTACCCAGGGGACTGGCTGAGCATCATTTGCGAGTCGATTCAAAGGCAAAACCTGTGAAGGAACATCTGCGACGGTCCGCCGTCCAGAAAAGGAAGGTTATTGGCGAAGAAGTGGCTTGGCTCCTAGCAGCAGCGTTTATTCGAGAGATTTACCACTCCGAGTGGCTCGCCAATGTCGTCATGGTCCCCAAAAAGGACAATTCGCTTCGCATGTGCATCGATTTTAAGCATATCAATCGGGCCTGCCCGAAAGATCATTTTCCTCTTCCCCGCATCGACCAAATAGTCGAGTCGACTGCGGGATGTGAGCGACTGTTTTTCTTGGACGCTTATTCCAGGTACCATCAGATCCATCTGTTTGGACCCGATGAGATCAAAAAAGCTTTCATCACCCCATTCAGGTGCTTCTGTTATGTCACTATGCCATTCGTCCTCAAGAATGTCGGAGCCACGTTCATGAGGATGATTCAGAAGTGTTTGCTCACTCAAATCAGTCGGAATGTGGAAGCGTACATGGATGACATTGTGGTCAAGTCACGGAAAGGTTCCGACCTGCTGACTGACCTCGCTGAAACATTTGCCAACCTCAGGAGGTACGATATCAAGCTTAACCCATCCAAGTGCACGTTCAGAGTCCCTGGTGGAAAGTTACTCGGTTTTCTCGTTTCCGAATAAGGAATCGATGCAAACCGAGAGAAAGTAGGCACTATACTCCGAATGAAACGACCTGTGCATGTGCACGACGTTCAGAAGCTTACTGGTTGCTTGGCCACTTTAAGTCGATTCATCTCTCGTCTCGGTGAGAAGGCATTGCCTCTTTACCGACTGATGAAGAAGTCAGACAAGTTCGAGTGGACTCCTGAAGCTGACGCAGCGTTTGCAGAGCTAAAAACCCTGCTTTCCACCAAGCCGGTGCTTGCTGCCCCGATCAGCAAAGAACCCTTGCTGCTTTACATTGCAGCCACAGGACAAGTCGTCAGTACTGTACTTACGGTCGAGCGGGAAGAAGAAGGGAAAGCCTTCAAAGTTCAGCGCCCAGTATATTACATTTCCGAAGTCCTGACCCCATCCAAGCAACGATACCCTCATTATCAGAAGCTTGTATATGGGATTTATATGACCACGAAGAAAGTTGCTCATTACTTCTCTGACCATATCATCGCAGTCGTCAGCAACGCCCCCTTATCAGAGATTCTGCACAACAAAGACGCAACTGGTCGAGTGGCAAAATGGGCGATTGAACTCCTTCCCCTAGATATCAGATTTGAGGCAAAGAAAGCTATCAAGTCCCAAGCAATAGCAGATTTCCTCGCCGAGTGGACTGAACAGCAGTTACCAACTCAAGTTCACTCGGAGCATTGGACTATGTTCTTCGATGGCTCCAAAATGCTGAATGGTTCCGGTGCCGGGGTAGTATTGGTTTCCCCCCGAGGAGATAAGCTCAGATATGTACTCCAGATTCACTTTGATTCCTCCAACAATGAATCAGAATACGAAGCACTCTTGTACGGGTTGCGTATGGCCATTTCACTCGGCATCCGTCGCCTCATGGTCTACACGACTCGGATTTGGTGGTCAACCAAGTGATGAAGGAGTGGGACGTCAGAAGCCCAGCCATGATTGGTTACTGCAATGCAGTCAGAAAGCTGGAGAAGAAATTTGAGGGATTAGAACTCCATCATGTCCCCCGACTGAAAAATCAAGCAACCGACGACTCGGCGAAGATAGGTTCCAAAAGAGAAGCCATTCTGAGTGGCGTGTTTCTGGAGCATGTTCACACGCCGTTGGTTCAAGAAGATCCTTTCACTGAGGAAGCCCCGCAGCCAAAAAGCGCCACAGATCCGACTGAAGTCGAGGTCCCAGCTGTGGTCGCCTTAATCATGGAAGTTCTGGTCATCACTCCCGACTGGACAGTGCCCTATATCGCCTCTATTCTGAGGAAAGAGCTCCCAGAGAATGAAGAAGAGGCTCGGGAGATCGTCCGCCGATCCAAAGCCTTTACTGTCATGAGGGGACAATTGTACAGAGAAAGCGCGACCGGGGTCAGCCAGAAATGCATAACACCGGAAGAGGGTCGAATGATTCTCAATGACATCCACTCGGGGACCTGTGGCCATCATGCGTCCTCTCGGACCATCATGGCTAAAGCATACCGAGCGGGTTTTTACTGGCCCAGAGCAAAAGAAATGGCGAAAGAGATAGTTGACAAGTGCGAAGGTTGTCAGTTCTACTCCAACATGTCACACAAACCTTCCTCAGCCTTGAAGACCATCCCGATCGTCTGGCCTTTCGCTGTTTGGGGTTTAGATATGGTTGGACCACTGAGGACTGGGAGGAGCGGCTTCACCCATGTGCTGGTGGCACTCGACAAGTTCACCAAGTGGATCGAGGCCAAACCCATTAAAAATCTTGATGCTGGCACTGCCATCAGCTTCATCAGAGAATTAATATTCAGATATGGAGTTCTGCATAGCATCATCAGAGAATTCAAAGCTTTCTGCGCTTCTCAAGGCACACGAGTCGACTACGCTTCAGTCGCCCACCCCCAGTCGAATGGACAAGTAGAAAGAGCAAACGGTCTAATTCTCAAAGGACTGAAACTCGGCTGATGCGCGACCTCAAGCATGCAGCAGGCGCGTGGGTCGACGAGCTTCCATCAGTTCTTTGGGGACTGAGGACTACACCAAATCGGTCGACTGGGAGGACCCCGTTCTTTTTGGTCTACGGAGCTGAAGCGGTTCTGCCAAGTGACCTGCTTCACAATGAACCATGAGTCGAGCTCTACTCCGAAGCTGAAGCAGAACAAGCACGGCAAGATGCAGTCGACCTTCTGGAAGAAGAAAGGGAGATGGCCATGATCCGATCGACCATCTATCAGCAAGACTTGCGTCGATTCCACGCCAGAAATGTGAAGAGCCGAGCCTTCCAAGAAGGAGACTTGGTCCTCCGAGTGGACCAACAGAAGCCGCACAAACTTGCCCCTACTTGGGAAGGCCCCTTCATTGTCACCAAAGTTCTCCACAATGGAGCATACCGCCTTTACAACGTCGATCGCCAGATTGACGAGCCACGAGCCTGGAATGCGGATCTGCTCCGCCCCTTTTATACTTAAGTTTTCACTCGGATGAGTTGTAATAAAAGTACTTCTGTAGTGTATTCATCAAAGACAAGAGTTTCATACTTTTCTCAGTGATTGTTATTTCTTTTGTTCTCATAGATCAGTCCCCCAGTGGGTGGCTTAGCTGCGAACCCGTTTCGCCTAAGTTTGTAAAAAAAATCCTACCGAGTGGTAAGCCATCCTTCCACTCGGAGGCTTAGCTGCGAATCCGTTTCGCCTAAGTTTAAACAAAATCCTACCGAGTGGTAAGCCAGCCTTCCACTCGGAGACTTAGCTACAGTCCAAGTACTCGCCTAAGTTAAACAAAAACCTACCGAGTGGTAAGCCAGCATTCCACTCGGAGGCTTAGCTGCGAATCCGTTTCGCCTAAGTTTAAACAAAATCCTACCGAGTGGTAAGCCAGCCTTCCACTCGGAGGCTTAGCTGCAGTCCAAGTACTCGCCTAAGTTAAACAAAATCCTACCGAGTGGTAAGCCAGCCTTCCACTTAGAGGCTTAGCTGCAGTCCAAGTACTCGCCTAAGTTTAAACAAATCCTGCCGAGTGGTAAGCCAGCCTTCCACTCGGAGGCTTAGCTGCAGCCCAGTGCTCGCCTATGTTTTTGAAAACCCTACCGAGTGGTAAGCCAGCCTCCCACTCGGGGGCTTAGCTGCAACCTAGTGTTCGCCTAAGTATAAAATACGACGTGCGCTCCATGAAGAGGACGAGGCGCAGGTCGACTCCTGCCTTCTCCCTCCGAGCTACACCACAAATACAACATGTGCTCCGCGAAGAGGACGAGGCGCAGGTCGACTCCTGCCTTCTCCCTCCGAGCTACACCACAAATACAATGTGCGCTCCGCAAGGAGGACGAAGCGCAGGTCGACTTCTACCTTCTCCTCCAAAACTATGCCACGAAAATCCTACCGAGTGGAGAGCAAACCTCCCACTAGGGGGGTTAGCTGCAGCCCAGTGCTCGCCTAAGTTTCTAAAATCCTACCGAGTGGAGAGCAAACCTCCCACTCGGGGGCTTAGCTGCAGCCCCTGTGCTCGCGAAGTTTCTAAAATCCTACCGAGTGGAGAGCAAATCTCCCACTCGGGGGCTTAGCTGCAGCCCAGTGCTCGCCTAAGTTTCTAAAATCCTACCGAGTGGAGAGCAAACCTCCCACTCGGGGGCTTAGCTGCATCCCCAGTGCTCGCCTAAGTTTCTAAAATCCTACCGAGTGGAGAGCAAACCTCCCACTCGGGGGCTTAGCTGCAGCCCAGTGCTCGCCTAAGTCTCTAAAATCCTACCGACTGGAGAGCAAACCTCCCACTCGGGGGCTTAGCTGCAGCCCAGTGCTCGCCTAAGTTTCAAAAATCCGGTCGAGTGGAGAACGGATCTCCCACTCGGAGGCTTAGCTGCAGCCCAGCACTCGCCTAAACATGACGAGTATAAGTCGATTACAGTTTGTGTTTCGTCCCTACCTGCAAAAGAGCATCACAGACACTAGTATATATTCCAACCCAAGAAAGATGGTTGTTCGAAAACAGAAGCAAACATATTTCAACGGCAAACCAAGTTCGGATAACGTCCTACGGATCCAGAAGTGCTCAGGCACCAAGCCTGTTCAGGTTCATCGGTTACAAAAATTACTCGGCATTCCGAGGCAAATTCAAAGCATCAAGCATAGAAGTTTTTTACCCCTCCTGCGGAGGGCTGGAAGGCACAACGAACTCATCCAGATCGATCCTGTCTGCGATCCGAGTGGCAGTAGCGATGAAGGTCTCCATGAAAGAACGGAAGTCATGCTTCCTGGTATTGGCCACCTTGAGAGACACCAACTTGTCTTCTCTCGCTTCCTTGCAGTGGATGCAGACTAAGGACAGAGCAACGTCGGCACCACACCTGGCAGAAGACTTCTTCCATTCTTGCACTCGACTTGGGACTTCATTCAGTCGAGTCATCTGAGACTTGAGGTCGTTCTGAAATGTTTCTTCTGGCCAGAGCGATGTATCGATGTGCGACGTTGCAGCCTTCAGTCTTGCAAGGTAGTCGACCACTGCAGCAACACGAGACTCGAGGCGGAGCACATTCATAGCGACTTCATATTTCACTGGGGAGTTGATGGGGTCCAAGCCAGTCTCCACTCAACTAGTCTCTTCTTCAAAGTTTTGGCAGAATTCTATGGACACATTCAAGGATAAGCTAATGTTCCTACAGTAAGTCAGTAATTACCAGTCGGATATAAGGGGTTACCTTCGAGCATGAGGAATAGCTTCTTGGTGAGTCCTCCCAGATAAACCTCCAAGTCACTCTTCTTCCCCGCCAGTTCACCAGCTTTGTCGCTCAGGATCATCTTGTCATTCTTCAGTCGAGTGACTTCCTGGTTGGCCACGTCGAGAGCACCTTTCAGATTAGTGTTTTCCTCTTCAAGTTTGCTGACGAAAGCCAACTTCTCTTCTGCAAGTTTTGTCTTGTCCGAAGCCGCTTTCTGCGCCTCGGCGAGGTCAAGGTCCTTCTTCTTCAGAGCATCCTTCAGTTTTTCTGCAAAATCACAATAAGATCAGACTCAGAGACAGGCAAGAAGGAAAGACAGTCATCAAGATTCTCACCAAACATACCTTTTGCCTCCTCCTTCGACTTCATGAAGTTCTCTTGGACAAGCTTCAGGTCAAGTTCAAGCTGGATATGCTTGTTCTCTAACTCGGTATAACGAGAAACAAGGTCACAAGATTTCTGCGAAAGTTCAGTCGACAGACATCAAAGACAGATCACTTCCGAGTGGCTAAGAGAAAAATCGTAGTATTTCTAAGACTACAGTTGAATCTAAACATTCAACTGTAGTCTCGCGGACTACACCCAGTGTGTGCACTCAGCGTGCCCCCACTAGTTCTATCAGCTAGACTCAGAGTCGATCAGTCGACCGGAAGCAGCTAACTGTCAGCAATTAGACAAAAAAAACAAAGAATTATTCAGACCATAGCCGACTGCCAGCAGTCGACCACGGTCTCGGGGACTACACCCAGTGGGTGCACTCAGCGTGCCCCCACCGGTTCCATGATTCCACTCGACCAATTCAAGTTAAACAAGTAAAAGTGAGAAATTTCAAGACACAAAAACTACAGTAGACTGCCAGCAGTCCACCGTAGTCTCGGGGACTACACCCAGTGGGTGCACTCAGCGTGCCCGTACTAACCCTGACATTCCAATTGACACACCCAGTGGGTGTATGACAAACATTAAGATTTTCAGTCGGTGTTCAACTAACCTGGACATTGCTCTGAAGAGCTGAACTCGCGTCATAAGCTGCTTGGCTGGCGATTCGGATTGCCTTCACCTGCTCCATCATGATCCCTGCTTGACTAATGGCTTCTTTGGCAGCGCTCGCTTGGTCCTCCAGGACATGGTACGTGGAGAAGAGAGAAGGTGGATCAGCACTCGACGACGAAGGGCGGGTAACCGTCAACAGCTCCACAAAGGACACACTAGCCCGAGCAACATTGCCCCCCTCTGGAATCAGTGGTTCAGGTGCTGACACAACCTGAGCAGCCTTGCCAACAGTCGCCTTCCTGCTCCTCCTCGGCCTCAGTGGCACTTCATCGTCATCGTCAGGGAGATCGATGATAACGCTAGGTAGAGCTGCAGAAGAAGTTCAAAGTCAAAAGTAAAGATCCAATCGACCAAAAGCGAAACTGCGCAGATCATACCAGGATGAGAAGTAGCAGCATCTTCCATTTCTTGATCCTCATGCCTAGCTGAAGTCTCAGAAGTAGCAGCACTGTGATTTCAAAAATCAGTGGGTCAGCGATCGAGTCGACCAAGAATACCATGTTAAAAGGAAAAACATGAGTTATGCTATTACCCAGAAACAGTCGGAATCTCCATCCTCATCTTCAGTAGGGCCTTTGCCGGTTTTGTCGGGGCTGCTCGGGGTTGCTTCGACGCCTTCTCAGTCAGCGCCGGTGAAGTCGTCCAAGGGCGTTTCGTCGATTGCCCAGCGGGCACGACTCCCTTGCCGCGTTCGACCGCAGGGTCGTGGGCGAGCTTGGACCTTCTCTCAGAACGGGGAGGCACAACTTCCTCCTCCTCTTCCTCCTCCTATTCCTCCTCATCGAAGCCTGCATCTTCATCACCCTCATCACCATCCGATTCCCACTCCTCCTGACTTTCACCTCCACTTCCTTCCTCCTCCTCAGTCTATGCTTGCGCCCCGTTGGGCATCGAATACAACTCAGTGGTAGCCTGAAAGACAACAAACAAGACAAAAGTCGATCGACCGATCTGCAACTAAATAGAACGGACGGAACATGATTACAATCAGAGATAAGTGGTCATACCTTGTCTGCCTCATAAGATTGGTCGAGTGGCGGGATCCTCCTGGCTCCATGAGGGTTGTCCTTGTTCCTTGTGATGGCAGTCATCCACCTTTCCAGTGTGGCATCGTCGACCTCCTCTGGGCGGACCCGAGTGGTGTCTTCAATACCAGAGTACAACCACATCGGGTGGCCCCGGTACTGGAGTGGTTGGATGTGCCGCCGAAGGAAAACCTCTTGAAGATCCATGCCAATCACACCGTCGCGAATAAGCTGGACTACGCGCTCCATCAACATTTTAACCTAAGCCTTCTCCTCCGGAACTACTTTTAGAGAGGATGGCTTGTTCACTCGACTCATAGAAAAGGGAGGGAGCCCGGTCGACTGCCCTGGCGTCGGCTGGTCTTGGTAGTAGAACCATGTCGACTGCCACCCTCTGACTGACTCGGGAAGGGTCATAGCCGGGAAAGCACTCTTACTCCTCATCTGGACCCCAAGACCCCTACACATCTGGATTACCTGAGTTCTCTCGTCATTTGGGTTGGCCTTTTTCACCGTCTGAGAGCGACAAGTGAATATGTGTTTGAAAAGGCCCCAGTGCGGCTGACAACCCAAGAAGTTTTCACACAAAGATACGAGAGCGGCGAGATAGGCAATGGAATTGGGTGTGAAGTGGTGAAGCTGAGCCCCAAAGAAGTTCAGAAACCCTCGAAAGAAAAGATGCGGTGGCAGAGAGAACCCACGATCTACATGAGTCGCTAAGAGGACACACTCACCCTCCTGAGGTTGCGGCTGCCACTTCGTTCCCGGGAGCCTCGCCGCCCCGTGCGCAATTAGGCCTTCGCTGTCCAGGTTGTCGAGATCCTTCTGGGTGATGGTCGAGCGGATCTAATCACCCTGGATCCAACCTTGTGGCAGGCAGGACCTCGACGAGGATCCGCCCCGACTAGTCGCTCTCCCCTTCACATTCGCTGTCGCCTTCTTCGCCCGCTCCAAAGCCGCGTCCTCTCCTTCACCATTGTCGCCGACGAGGCTGGAACGGAGCAGCGGCGCTGAGCAGTTGGCGAACGCAGCGGAGGAACCTGGAGACGAGGGAGGGGAAAATGAGGGAGCACAGTTCAAAAACCTCCGCCCGGTCCCTTATATGGAGTCGCTTCCGAGTGGCTGACTGGTAGGCCCGGGCAATCCTGTCAAATCCCGAAACAGTCGCGCAGGCGATACATGGCGAAAAAGGCGGCGCGGGAATCGAGGCGTCTCTGCCTTATCCCATCCGAGTACCGCGGTCTTCTCCGCTTCGCGTGCTTCCCAAAATTCAGGTCCCACTAAATCCGCTAACCACAGGGCAACTTGTCAGACGGAAGATCTCCTGCGATCCGTCGCTCGGAAATCTCCAAGTCCATAAAGTTCACTCAACAGATATAAAGAATGGATCAAGGCGACTAAAAGGAAGTTGGCATCCTCACTTGAAAGTCATTGATCCAGAGCAAAACACCTTTACAACACCAGAAAGCAGGTCGGAAAGATTGCCAACTCCTTCCTCACTCAAACCTCGACCCATTCGGGGGCTAATGATGAAGTCATGTACCTGGGGTCGGGTCATGGACCTGTCCAAGGTACCCTCCCCAAGGACATCTTTTAGAAGAAGCCGTCTTCCACTCGACCAAGAGGGACTCCACTCGACGGACTAGAAGACACTCGACGAACCTGAAGACACTCGACCATGAAGACTCACTCGACCACCAGGAGTTCAAGATCTACTCTGTATCCAAATGGTCTGTAATTAAGTAATCTTTATGGTCATGATGACACTTTATGTAAGGCGTTACCAGTAACGTTGGACCTTAATGTACTTTAACCCTCCGCTACGTGGGCTGGCTGGGGTCTTGGCATCCTCTATATAAGCCACCCCTCCACTGGCAGAAGGGTTCGCACGCCTGTAACTCTCACACACATAATCCAGTCGACCGCCTCTGGGCTCTGAGACGTAGGGCTGTTACTTCCTCTGAGAAGGGCCTGAACTCGTAAAACACTTGTGTGAACAACTACTCCATAGCTAGGATCTTGCCTCTCCTTAGTACCCCCCTACAATACTGTCAGACTTAGAACCATGACAACCACCACATAAGGTTCTGTAATGAACTTATTGTTTATTTATATTTGTGTTAAACCTACTGTATTCCAACTTCTCTATGGTTCATACCCCCCGATACTAGCCATAGATGCATCAAAATAAGCAACCAACACACGAAAAACAGAATCTGTCAAAAACAGAACAGTCTGTAGCAATCTGTAACTTTCGTATAAAATCTTACCAAAATAGGACGTCATAGAAAATTTGTATATTGATCTACAGCAAAAATAATCAACGCAAAAGCACGTTTCTTTGATATACTGAATTGTTTCTCGTGCGCGCAAAGTTTCTGTTTTTCAGCAGAATCAAATTAACTATCACCGTAGGTTATCCTATAGGTTCTACTTGGCACAAACACTAATTAAAACATAAAACCACATCTAACCAGAGGCTAGATTAATTATTTATTACTAAACAGGAGCAAAAAGCAAAGAACAAAAATAAAATTGGATTGCCTCCCAACAAGCGCTATCGTTTAACGCCCTAGCTAGGCATAAAAGCGAGAATAGATCTAAGTATTGCCATCTTTGGCATTCAATTCATAAGTGGCTCGCATAATAGATTCGTAAGGTAATTTAATTTTCTTTCTAGGAAAGTGTTCCATGCCTTTCCTTAACGGAAATTGGAATCTAATATTTCCTTCCTTCATATCAATAATTGCATCAATCGTTCTAAGGAAAGGTCTACCAAGAATAATAGGACATGAAAGATTGCAATTTATATCAAGAACGATAAAATCTACGGGCACATAATTCCTATTTGCAACAATAAGAACATCATTGATCCTTCCCATAGGTTTCTTAATGGTGGAATCCGCAAGGTGCAAGTTTAAAGAGAAATCATCAAATTCATGAAAACCTAGCACATCACATAAAGTTTTCGGAGTCGTGGAAACACTAGCACCCAAATCACACAAAGCATAGCATTCATGATCTTTAATTTTAATTTTTATAGTAGGTTCCCACTCATCATAAAGTTTTCTAGGTATTGAAACTTCCAAATTAAGTTTTTCCTCATAAGATTGCATCAAAGCATCAGCGATATGGGTTCATTGCATGAGGAGAATTCAACATGGATTGCAACAATGAAATACAATATATTAAATAACAATTATCATAATTAAATTCCTTGAAATCCAAAGTAGTGGGTTCATTGCTATGTAAAGTTTTAATCTCTCCAATCCCACTTTTACCAATTTTAGCATCAAGATCAAAATACTCCAAATCATCGGAACGCCTTTTAACTAAAGTTGATTCATATCCAATGCCATCATTATTAAGATTCATATTGTAAAACAAATATTTAATAGGGGACGCCTCAATAACTTTTAGATTTTCATCATTATTTTCATGAAAACTAGAAGAACATGCTCTTACAAAGCAATCTTTCTTAGCATGCAACCTAGCGGTTCTTTCTTTGCACTCATCAATGGAAATTCTCATGGCTTTGGGAGACTCATTGATATCATGCTTAGGTGGAATAGATCTAAGCTTCAAAGAATCAACATCAAGAGAAATTCTATCCACGTTCCTAGCCAATTCATCAACCTTAAGCAATTTTTCTTCAAGCAAAGCATTGAAATTATTTTGAGAATTCATAAATTCTTTAACATTAATCTCAAATCAGAGGGCATCTTATTAAAATTTCCATAAGAATTGTTGTAGGAATTACCATAATTATTAGAGGAATTACTAGGAAACGGCCTAGGATTAAAGTTTCCTCTATAAGCGTTGTTACCAAAATTATTCCTACCAACAAAATTCACATCCATAGATTCATTATTATTCTCAATCAAAGTAGACAAAGGCATATCATTAGGATCAATAGTGGCACTCTTAGTAGTAAACAATTTCATAAGTTCATCCATCTTTCCACTCAAAACATTAATTTCTTCTATAGCATGAACTTTTTACTAGTAGATCTTTTGGTGTGCCATTGAGAATAATTAACCATAATATTATCAAGGAGTTTTGTAGCTTCTCCTAAAGTGATTTCCATAAAAGTGCCTCCCGCGGCCGAATCTAAAAGATTTCTAGAAGAAAAATTCAATCCAACATAAAAGTTTTGTATGATCATCCATAAATTCAAACCATGAGTAGGGCAATTGCGAATCATTAATTTCATTCTTTCCCAAGATTGGGCAACATGCTCATGATCAAGTTGTTTAAAATTCATAATATCGTTTCTAAGAGAGATGATCTTAGAGGGAGGAAAATATTTAGAGATAAAAGCATATTTGCACTTATTCCAAGAATCGGTACTATTTTTAGGCAAAGATGAAAACCAAGTTTTAGCACGATCTCTAAGTGAATGCGGAAATAACTTCAATTTAACAATATCATTATCCGTATCTTTCTTCTTTTGCATATCACACAAATCAACAAAGTTGTTTAGATGAGTAGCGGCATCTTCACTAGGAAGGCAGGAGAATTGATCTTTCATAACAAGATTCAACAAAGCAGCATTGATTTCACAAGTTTCAACATCATTAAGAGGAGCAATCGGAGTGCTAAGGAAATCATTATTATTGGTATTAGAAAAGTCACGCAATTTGGTATTATCTTGCGCCATCGTGACAAGCAATCCAACACACAAGCACACAAAAGGCAAGCGAAAGAGAGAGGAGAACGGGAAAGAGATGGCGAATAAAACGGCAAGGGTGAAGTGGGGGAGAGGAAAACGAGAGGCAAATGGCAACTAATGTAATGCGAGGGAGATGAGTTTGTGATGGGTACTTGGTATGTCTTGACTTGAGCGAAGACCTCCCTGGCAACGGCGCCAGAAATCCTTCTTGCTACCTCTTGAGCATGTGTTGGTTTTTCCCTTGAAGAGAAAAGGGTGATGCAGCAAAGTAGCGTAAGTATTTCCCTCAGTTTTGAGAACCAAGGTATCAATCCAGTAGGAGGCTCCTCAAAAGTCACACGCACCTAAACAAACAAATAAGAACTTCGCAGCCAACGCGATAAAGGGGTTGTCAATCCCTTTACGATAACTTGCAAAAGTGAGAGCTGATAGAGATAATATGATAAGATAAATATTTTTGGTATTTTTATGATATAGATTGGAAAATAAAAGATACAAATAAAAGTAGATGGAAAACTTATATGATAAAAGATAGACCCGGGGGCCATAGGTTTTAGTAGTGGCTTCTCCCAAGATAGCATAATTATTATGGTGGGTGAACAAATTACTGTCAAGCAATTGATAGAAAAGTGCATAGTTATGAGAATATCTAGGCATGATTATGTATATAGGCATCACGTCCGCAACAAGTAGATCGAAACGATTCTACATCTACTACTATTACTCCACACATCGACCGACTCCTGCCTGCATCTAGAGTATTATGTTCAGAAGAACAGAGTAACACATTAAGTAAGATGACATGATGTAGAGGGATAAACTCATGCAATATGATATAAACCCCATCTTTTTATCCTCGATGGCAACAATACAATATGTGCCTTGCTGCCCCTACTATCACTGGGAAAGGAAACCGCAAGATTGAACCCAAAGCTAAGCACTTCTCCCATTGCAAGAAAGATCAATCTAGTAGGCCAAACAAAACTGATAATTCGAAGAGACTTGCAAAGATAACCAATCATACATAAAAGAATTCAGAGGAGATTCAAATATTTCTCATAGATAAACCTGATCATAAACCCACAATTCATCGGATCTCGACAAACACACCGCAAAAAGAGTTACATCGAATAGATCTCCAAGAAGAGGAAGGAGAACTTTATATTGAGAATCAAAGAGAGAGAAGAAGCCATCTAGCTAATAACTATGGACCCGAAGGTCTGTGGTAAACTACTCACAACTCATCGGAGAGGCCTTGGTGATGATGGAGAGGCCCTCCGTGGTCGATTCCCCCTCCGGCGGAGCGTCGGTGAAGGCTCCAAGATGGGATCTCACGGATACAGAAGGTTGCGACGGTGAAATTAGGTTTTCGTGGTGCTCCTGAATGGTTTCAGGGTACGTAGATATATATAGGAGGAAGAAGTAGGTCGGTGGACGCTCGAGGGGCCCACGAGGGTGGGGGGCGTGCCCACCCTTACAGGGCGCGTTGGGCACCCTCGTGGCCGCCTCGTCCGCTTCTTGACGTCCACTCCAAGTCTCCTGGTTTGCATTTGTTCCAAAAAGATTGCTCCTGAAGGTTTCATCCCGTTTGGACTCCGTTTGTTATTCCTTTTCTTCGAAACACTGAAATAGGCAAAAAAAACAATTTGAGCTGGGCCTCCGGTTAGTAGGTTAGTCCCAAAAATGATATAAAAGTGTAAAGTAAAGCCCATAAACATCCAAAACAGGTAATATAATAGCATGGAACAATCAAAAATTATAGATACATTGGAGACGTATCAATCATCTTGCGCCTTTGATCTCCATCTTTGAAGCGCGACATGATCACCTTCGTCACCGGCATGACACCATGATCTTCATCGTCATGATCTCCATCATCGTGTCTCCATGAAGTTGTCTCGCCAACTATTACTTCTACTACTATGGCTAACGGTTAGCAATAAAGTAAAGTAATTACATGGCGTTGTTCAATGACACACAAGTCATACAATAAATTAAGACAACTCCTATGGCTCCTGCCGATTGTCATACTCATCGACATGCAAGTCGTGATTCCTATTACAAGAACATGATCAATCTCATACATCAAATATCAGTCATCACATTCTTTTGGCCATATCACATGCAAAAACAAGTTAGACGTCCTCTAATTGTTGTTGCATGTTTTACGTGGCTGCTACGGGTTTCTAGCAAGAACGTTTCTTACCTATGTAAAGCCACAACGGTGATATGCCAATTGCTATTTACCCTTCATAAGGGACCCTTTTCATCGAATCCGATCCGACTAAAGTGGGAGAGACTGGCACCCGCTAGCCACCTTTATGCAACAAGTGCATGTCAGTCGGTGGAACTTGTCTCACGTAAGTGTACGTGTAAGGTCGGTCCAGGCCGCTTCATCCCACAATACCGTCGAAACAAGATAGGACTAGTAACGGTAAGCATATTGAACAAAACCAACGCCCACAACTACTTGTGTTCTACTTGTGCATAGAATCTACGCAATAGACCTAGCTCTGATACCACTGTTGGGGAACGTAGCAATAAATCAAAATTTTCTACGCAACACCAAGATCAATCTATGGAGATTCTAGCAACAAGAGAGGGAGAGGATGAGCATCTTCATACCTTTGAAGATCGCTAAGCGGAAGCATTACTAGAACGCGGATGAGGGAGTCGTACTCGGGGCGATTCAAATCGCGGAAGATCCGATCTACACCGAACGGACGGTGCCTCCGTCTTCAACACACGTACAACCCGGGGACGTCTCCTCCTTCTTGATCTAGCAAGGGAAGAGAAGAAGTTGAGGGAAAGCTCCGGCAGCACGACGGCATGGTGGTGGAGCTTGCAGTTCTCCGGCAGGGCTTCGCCAAGCACTACGGAGGAGGAGGTGGAGCTGGAGAGGGGTAGGGCTGCGCCAGGGGAAGCGCTGTGCAGCCCTCCCAAACACCCACTATATATAGGGGAAGGGAAAAGGGGGCCGGCCCCCTTAGATCTCATCTAGGGGGGGGGGCAAGGGGGTGGGACTTGGAGGCGCCCCCACCCCCTAGGGTTGTCAACCCTAGGCGCCTTGGGCCCTAGGGGGGGAGGGGGTGCACCAGCCCACTAGGGGGCTGGTTCCCACCCTTGTTCAGCCCACTAAGTCCCCGTGACAGGTGGACCCACCCGGTGGACCCCCGGACACCTTCCGGTGGTCCCGATGCAATACTGGTAACCCCCGAAATTATTCCGGTGACTAAAACTGGACTTCCCATATACAAATCTTTACCTCCGGACCATTCCGAAACTCCTCGTAACGTCCGGATCTCATCCGGGACTCCGAACAACATTCGGTAACTGCATACTAATTTCCCATATCAACTCTAGCGTCACCGAACCTTAAGTGTGTAGACCCTACTGGTTCGGGGATCATGCAGACATGACCGAGACAACTCTCCGGCCAATAACCAACTAGGGGATCTGGATACCCATGTTGGCTCCCACATGTTCCACGATGATCTCATCGGATGAACCACGATGTTGGGGATTCAATCAATCCCGTATACAGTTCCCTTGTGTCAATCGATACGTTACTTGCCCGAGATTCGATCGTCGGTATCCCAATACCTCGTTCAATCTCGTTACCGGCAAGTCACTCTACTCGTTACGTAATGCATGATCCCGTGACCAACTACTTAGTCACATTGAGCTCATTACGATGATGCATTACCGAGTGGGCCTAGAGATACCTCTCCGTCATACGGAGTGACAAATCACAGTCTCGATTTGTGCCAACCCAACAGACACTTTCGGAGATACATGTAGTGCACCTTTATAGCCTCCCAGTTACGTTGCGACGTTTGGTACACCCAAAGCATTCCTACGGTATCCGGGATTTACACAATCTCATGGTCTAAGGAAATGATACTTGACATTAGAAAAAGCTTTTAGGAAACGAACTACACGATCTTGTGCCATGCTTAGGATTGGGTCTTGTCCATCACATCATTCTCCTAATGATGTGATCCCGTTATCAATGACATCCAATGTCCATGATCAGGAAACTATAACCATCTATTGATCAACGAGCTAGTCAACTAGAGGCTCACTAGGGACATGTTGTGGTCTATGTATTCACGCATGTATTACGGTTTCCGGTTAATACAATTATAGCATGAACAATAAATAATTATCATGAACAAAAAAATATAATAATAACTATTTTATTATTGCCTCTAGGGCATATTTCCAACAGCACCGACTTGGAGTCTTCTATAACCGTAGCTATATAAGTGCACCAGGGGCACTATAGAGGGGGGGGGGGGTCCTTTAGCCTAGATAAGCCTACACCACATAGAAGATTTTTGGCACTTCCTGTCGAAATCACTACCATCATCACCAGAACTCGTTGAGTTCCCTCACTTGATGAGTACCCCTTAACATTATAATCCTCTATATTCTCCATATTTAAAGAATAAGCAAGACATGGAGTAGGGCGTTTATCCATCTTGGATGCGTGAACCTGGGTATATTGTGTCCTTGTTTTCTGTATTCTAGACCCCTGGTATTCGGACATGACGTCCCTCGACTAGAAATTCCATGTACTCCCACTAGTAGTACTGTTAGGCATGACGAAAAATCACTTGACTTTTATCATGCTTGAAAGTTGCAATGTTGCTTTGACCTCCAAGAAAGAAATCACTTTCAGTTTTTCCACACCATTTTAATTACCAGTGTTTCATAATTACGCCGCGGTTTGTGTTACCCATTTTTCTGACCAAAGACCTTGCTAGATTGTTGTGATCTAAAAACAACGTGTAGCTACATGCTCTTGATCAACAGTAATGTAAATTCATGGGGTTTTATTTTTGAAATGAAGGAAAAAGACTTGCCCCGTCTCATCAATTAAGAAGGTGTAGGATTGCTTAGTTAATTGGCAAAAACGGGTGAAGCCATTACAACGGTCCACACAGGGCAACTCGGCCAACCTAGCTATACACACATGAATACACACACATCGCCGAGAAGAAAAACATTGTCGAGGTTGTTCCCAAGCGTCATCGTTATCACTCCTCCACGAGCCAGCAAGACTTGAGCATAAACGAATATTAATGAAGCCCTTGACGCAACCGGAATCCATGTTGGCTCATGGCAAACAGTTGACCACCCACGCAAGAGACTAGACAACTCCTACTAGGCCAACGAACCCTGCAGGAGAAAATCACTCGGTCCTACGAGAGACTAGACAACTCCTACTAGGGCAACGAACCCTGCAGGAGAAAATCACTCGGTCCTACGCCGACCAGGCCCTTGCAACCGAACACTGTCCCATATCATCCTCACGCACCAAGGCACATCTTTTGCAGCTCCAACTCCACAAGCATAGGACGTGGCACGAGAATCCCTTGAACGCGCCGGAAAACAGAGCAAACCAACATCGATCGAAGCCGAACAAAGGGCCACGCCAATCTGATCCAGGGTCACCGTCCCAGCATCCCCACGACAAGAAGCGGCAGAATCCTCAACCGAAGACGACTCCAAGATGATGCCTTCGGGAAAGGCCACGATGCAGCGTCCGTCTCGAGAGACCTGGAACAAGGGTTTGAGACTTTGAGTTGTGCGCTCGGGTGTCCCTCATCACCGGTGTCGCTCATACCATTTGGGCTGGCAACGGCGCGAAGACGATGCACCGGCAGACCGGGCACGTCGAGTGCTCCTGCAGCCACGGGTCGATGCACTGCTGGTGGAACATGTGCAGGCACGCCAGCAGCCGCTTCACCGTGTCACCCTTCTCCACCTCTTCGAGGCAGACTGAGCACTCCGGCGTGCCGCCGCTGCACTCCGGCTGCTCGTACGCCAGGATGTCATATGCCGTCACCGCCTGCCCGCCTCCATGCACCGGCGCTTCCCTGGCCAGCGCGGGCATGTGGCCCTGTATCTGGTCCAGAAACTGCGGCAGAGCGCTGGTGCCGCCATCGCTACCGCTTCGGCGCCGTAGCCTGGCGCGCGCACACCGGCACGGCGGGCAAAGAAGCTGGCCCGCGGAACGGAGGTGCCGCAGGAGCGCCCGGTTGGTGGAGGCCAAGCACCGACGCAGCACTGTCCACGGGAAGAAGACGCCGCAGAAGGACGTGTACACGGTGGCGCCGGCGCAGACCCAGACGAGGAGGAAGAGCGTGAGCACGACGATGGAGCCCTTGCTGTAGTGGGGCTTTCGCGACACAACGACGAGCGCGTAGAGGATGATGGTTGTGCCGCCGATGCAGACGGTGTTGATGAAGGCCAGCCCGCACGCGCGGACAAAGCACTCCGCGACCATGGCCCCTAGTGTCATGATCACCTGCTATTCACTGGCCGATGGGCACGCAATTTCTCAGGAATTTAGAAGTCTTTGCGGGGATGCCTCGTAAGTCTATGCGCAAGAATTCTGTTGCGTATAGACGAAGCAAGCAACCAGGAAGTGGGTCTCACGATCCGGCTTGGTACGACCGGTTGTATAAGATTTCTTTTCCCCTCTCTACGGCGACCTTATATATTTATTACTCCCTCCGTCCAATAATGTAAAGATTCTTTTTCCGTCTCTACAGCGACATTATATATTTATTACTCCCTCCGTCCCAATAATGTAAGACGTTTTCTGATACTAGTGTAGTGTCAAAACAAAGTCTTGTATTATGAGACGGAGGGAATATTAGACTAGAAAAATACCTGTGCGTTGCAGGATGAGAATTTTTTTAATATGTATACCAAAACTTTCACCGGTGCTGCACGGTAGCATCCGAATGTTGCCACCCGGCGACGACAGGAAGGCACATGCCGAGGCATGGAAAAAATGCACATCCGCCCTGCATTGATCATAAAACGAGCCTTGACACTGGTGGTAAGGAACACATAGTTCTTCATCAGAGCAACTCTAGCAGATACCCTATATTGTGGTACCGTAAAATCAGTTTACAGATCACCATAAACTGTTTTGCGGTATGAAATTGGGTCTACTAGAACAAATATTGCAAAACTGCACTACAAAAAAAAAATTCTCCCCATTTGCGGTATGAAATAATTTCAAGTGCCTAACAAATACTAGCAATGTGCATGAATGACCATTGTACTAACTAGTTTAGGTCCTTCCCTAAAAAAACACTATTTCAGGTCCTATACACCCAACGAGAACATAATATAGTTTTGTTTGTTGGTGGGTGCATGACGTTATCATTTGCTTCCGTCCCTACCCATAGTTTCCTTGGTGCTCTTCACAAAAGCCTCAAGAATGGTTACAATAAAGCAATGTCATGCTCGGTTGTACCGCTGTGCATGACCTATTAGGCTATTACCATTCTTATGAAGGTTACATAGCTTCAGGGGTACATTAGCAAGTAATGGTGCATTTGGCAAGTGCATGTAGTTATCCAGGGGAAATACATTCACAATGTCGCAAGATAGAAGAGATTCAACAACCATATGGGGAAGCGGGCCTTGAAGAGGCATATGATCAACTTTAGTAGAGCTCTGAGAAGCCATTCGAGAGAGCATCCTTCTCTCGCACATCATCATTGCCTTCACTTTCATTACTAAGAGTGAGATTATTATTACTGGTTGGTCTCGTTCGAAGGAGCTTAGAGTAGCTAATCTTCTTAACTGCAAATTGGGCTCCTTCCCTTTTGTCTATCTTGGCTTGCCCATTTCCCCTTTTAAGTTGTGCACCATGGACTTTGCCCCCTCTATTCTAAAGGTGGGTAATAGGGTTACCCCATTGTCGGTGTCAAAACCGGCGGATCTCGGGTAGGGGGTCCCGAACTGTGCGTCTAAGGCTAATGGTAACAGGAGGCGGGGAACACAATGTTTACCCAGGTTCGGGACCCCCTACCCGAGATCCGCCGGTTTTGACACCGACATTGGTGCTTTCATTGAGAGTTCCACTGTGTCGTCACCATAAGGCTTGATGACTCCCTCAATCATCTACAACGTGCGATCCAGGGTGAGGTTTTCCTTCCCGGACAGATCTTCGTATTCGGCGGCTTCGCACTGCGGGCCAACTCGCTTGGCCATCAGGAGCAGATCGACAGCTACGCCCCTGGCCATCAGGTCAGGTTTGGAAGCCTGAACTACAATGCCGACACCCGCGGAGACTTGATCTTCGACGGATTCGAGCCCGTGAAAGGTGCGCCTCACAGCCGCGATGAGCATGACTTAGATCTGCCATTGGACGGCGGTCGGGAGATCACACCTGCAGCTGCCCCGGCTTTAAATCCGGAGCAGATCGTGCCATCCGAGGACGGGTGGATGGACCCCGCCACGGAGGCCACACACTTAACGGCGATAGAGCCGAACATGGACCTCCCTTCCAATGAGGTATGTGCCATCGGACCTCCGGACTCGTCTCTGGACATGGACTCCGAACTGCGTGCATCCATGCCCATCGAATCTAACTGGGCACCGATCATGGAGTTTAGCTCCGCGGATATCTTTCAGCACTCGCCCTTGGGAGATGTGCTAAACTCATTAAAATCTCTCTCCCTGTCAGGAGACTCTTGGCCGAACTTTGTCCGGCTCGAGTGGGAAGCGAACGACGAAGGAATTCGTTGCCCACCCACCACCCACTTAATAGCCATTGTCGACGACTTAACCAACATGCTCGATTTTGTCTCCGAAGACGTCAACGGTATGGACGACGATGCCGGAGCAGAACAGGAACCACCGCCCACAGGGCGCTGGACTGCCACCTCATCATATGATATATATATATGGTAGACACACCCAAAGAAAGCAATGGCGATGATGCAAAGGAGGATAATCCCCTTGAGAAGCAAACAAAGCGCCAACGTCAGCGGCGCCGCTCTAAAGACCGCCATAGCAAAAACAGCGATACCGGCACAAGAAAGAATAATACCCCGGACGACGCCAAAGATAACGACGAACCCGTAGACCCAGCGATGGAACATGATGAGCCAGGGGACGGCGAACACAGTCCGGGGCTGCTGTCCGATCACAGCGATGCCGAAGACAACACTTATAAACCTATCTCCGGAGAGGAGAACAGTCCGGACGACGATGCACGCATCATCCCGAAAAAGCACTTGGAACAAGGGCACCTCCACAAAAGGCTTATTGCCACCGCGAGGAGCTTGAAGAAGCAGAAGCAACGGCTTAAAGCCGTGCAGGATATGCTCAACCTCAGATGGAACAAGATGCTCGACACTGACGAAGCATACGGCGGTGATCGCCACACAAAGAGCTACCCAAAATGCAAGCTGCTTCCCGAATTCGACGACGAGGCTATAGCGCCCATTCCGCCGAAAAACAACACGACCGATCTGCCGGACCGACCACCCCGTGGCCGAGACATAGCAACTAATGACGCCGCACACAAGTCAACACACAATCTACGTGAGCACCTGGACGAACAAGCTGGTACGACCGAGTCCATCTATGGATCTAGGAAACGTGTTTCTATGCAAGATCACGGCCACCAAACCGTCTATACTGATCAACTACCAACTCAGAATCAACACCGAACACTACAACCATCGGACCCACACCACGACACATCCAAATACAGGGGCGCTGCACACCCCCTGTGCTTCACCGATGAGGTGCTGAAAGTGCGTTACGTTGACTAGAGGGGGGGGGGTGAATAGGCGATTTTTAAGAAATCTTCACAGAGGAATTTCAGGGTGAGGAAATTCCTAAGTGAAGAACTACTTGTAGCGGAATAAGTACTCAGGTATAAGCGAAACAGAGTAACAGCATAGTCATCATGATGAAATGAAAGACAAGCACTGCGTATAGAAAGCATAAACACAGGATAAGCAGGATGAAGACAAACAGACTGAAGAATTAGGATTGAGTAAATAGAGAAAGTCTTCAGTCAATGTCTTCAAGCAGTAATGATCAGGTACACCAACACATAGCTGAGGAAATGAAAGGGTTGAGGAAATAGAACCAGTTGGCTTGGTGAAGACAATGATTTGTTCGACCAGCTCCAACTGCTGTGACAGTTGTACGTCTGGTTGGAGCGGCTGAGTATTTAAACTCGAGGACACGCAGTCTCGGACACACAGTCCTCACCGTATTCTCCTTGAGCTAAGATCATGCAAATCTCGCCCAACAGTAATGGTAAGTCTTCACAGGTGACTTCCAAACCTTCATAGACTAGGTCACTCGGTAATCCACAATTCCTCTTGGATGCTTAGACCATGACGCCTAACCGTCTGGAGGATACACAGTCCTCAAAGGTAACAAGAGTCGGTTCCACACAGGAACAATCTCTTCAGTGATGCTCAATCACTTTGGGGTTTGTAGGTTTGGGTTTGGGATTTGGGTTTTCCTCACTTGATGATTTTCGCTCAAAGTCCTCGGAGGATGGAATGCTCTCAAATGACAAGTGTCAGTTTCTCTCGGAGCAGCCAACCAGCTAGTGGTTGTAGGGGGCGGCTATTTATAGCGTAGGGAGCAGCCCGGCATGATAAGACATAAATGCCCTTCAATGATATGACTGTTAGGTGGTAGATATTTTGGAATGGCTAGCGTGCGGCTCAGCAATGGTCGGATATTTTGAGGTTCGAATTCCTCAGGGCTACCATGTTCCTCACTGTGTAGGCAATCTGCACTGGCAAATTCCTAACTCCTCAGTCAGAAAAATTCCTCAGAGACCAGAAGATCTTCGTCTCTGTCACTGAAGAAATTGACTGAACTGATGTGAGATTTCCAATGGCTTCACTCGAAGGATTGGGTAGGTGTAGGATTTTGAGATGAGCATCACATGGAAATCTGTTTCCTTAGTATTACCTCGACCCCCTTTAACAGTACGGTGTTTCCTATGACTCAAGAAGAAGAAAATGAAACTACAAAAACAAAAGTCTTCACGCTCTAGATTCCTCGCATGAATATCGAAGTCTTCAAGGTCACACCAATTTCTTCACTTTCAAAGTCTTCAGGAGAACCAAAGTCTTCAGCCGAAGACATTGATTTTTAGGGTCGACTTACACTGTAAATATCAAACTCCTCATTGATTTATAGAGCCTGTGTACACTCACAAACATATTAGTCCCTTAACCTATAAGTCTTCAATACACCAAAATCACTAAGGGGCACTAGATGCACTTATAATCTCCCCCTTTTTGGTGTTTGATGACAATATAGGTTAAGTTTTCAACGGGGATAAACATATGAAATGAAAGTACTCAAAATTGAGGAATTTGATTGCAAGATATAGAAGAACTCCCCCTGAAGATGTGCATAGTGAGGTATTTGCTTTTGAAGCAATGCACACTTGAAGAGTAGAATCATGGAGATCTCCCCCTATATCTTGTAATTCATACACGCATTTAACATATGAAATGAAGAATTTGAAATGCATGATGAAATATGGTGACTGATGTAATTCAGAATGCATGCATAACATTAAAGAGGAGCATGCATGCATAACATTAAAGAGGAAATAGTATGCAGAAAAACACAGCAAGAGTATTAGTTCATCATCGGACTTAAGTTTACAACTCGATCAACAAAAGCTTCATAAGAGCGAGAGTTGCAACTTAACAAAAAATGCCCATATATATAGACCCGCTTGAAGACTAACTCAAATTTCTCCCCCTTTGTCATCAAATGACCAAAAGGGACGAAAATTGAGGACTAACACCCCTGAAGAATTTCTTCACGAAGTCGATGGAGGAGCGCCAGCGTTGTTGGGGTCGTCAGTTGGAGTAGGGCCTGCTGTAGTGTCGTCCAGATCTTCATTTTCATCAGTGTCGTGGGACGAGGAGTATGAACTGGGCAAGGAACTTCGACCTTCTTGAATTTCTTTGGCGGAGGCTTAGCCCAGCCGAAATCCTGCTTGAATCCCATCTGCTTGAGATCCTCATCACCGTAAAGGTGAGACACTATAGCCCAGGTGCGATCAAACATTTCGTTGAGGTAGTAGTGGTTCTTCTTCACTGAATTATAAGTGGCAGTCATATCGTGAAGAATTGAACCAAACTGGCTTGTCACCCATTTGTGATTGCGATCCACCTTCTGATGAAGACTGAGGAGAAGCTCATGATCAGTCATCACCCTTGGAGCTGTTGCCTGAGGACTTTGCTTTGAAGCATTTGTAGCAGTATCATGAGTGGCAGAATCATTATTGGTGGAGTATGAAGCAGCTTTGCGGAACTGTCCATCCAATGGACAAATGCCCTCATCAATGACAACAGTGGCCTTGCCCTTCTCATCAGCTGAGGAAAATGTCCGTTTGAAGACTTCAATCGGGGGCAAGAAGCTGCCATGGTTGAGCGCATCAGCTTTGTAGTTGAGTGAAGACCTTGTTCTGAGGAATCTCATGATCCATAGAGCGTAAGGCTTCAGCTCAAACGGGGACATAGCGACATTTGCCAGAGTCCTCATGAAGAAATCATGACAATTCACGGGAATACCATGTATGATGTTGAAAAACAGATTCTTCATGATGCCAATGATTTCCTCATCATTTGAGTCGTGGCCATTGATTGGACTCAAAGTCTTCATCAGAATACGATAGACTGTCCTCGGCACATACTACAATTCCTTCACGAGGAATTTGGTCCTTGATGCTTGTCCAGGCTTCAGCGGCTTCATCAGCACTTGCATAAAATGATCGGACAGCTCAGTTTCAGAATATATCAGACGCGCACCTTCTGGGGGAGGACTGACTGGCATGGCAAGAAGTAATTCAGTTGCAGGTGCCTTGTAATGTGTGTTTTATGTCATCCAGTCCAACACCCATGAATTCACATCTTTAGAATTGCCTGTGATGTGCAGCGTCACATAGAATTGAAGAATGAGTTCTTCATTCCAATTGCATATGTGAGTGCAGAAATTAAGCAGGCCAGCATCATGAATGGCACCGAGGACTGGCGCAAAGCAAGGCAGTGATTCCAAATCCAAGTGAGGAATATGCTCATGATTGAAGACCTTGTCTTTGTTGAATAGCACTGAAGAATAGAAGTTTGCCTGACTAGCAGTCCAGAATCGCTTTCTCCTCAGACGAGCCGAATCATATGGATTATATTCAGTGAAGAATACGTGCTCATTGAAGAAGGAATCAACCTTGAACTTTGGAGTCTTGGAGAATGGATTCTTCGGCTGTGGCTGAGGAGTGTTGGTGATTTGAAGAATAACTTCTAGGACTCCAATTCAGGAGCCGCGGGCTGAGGAATTTCATCTTCTGCTTCAGTAGCAGCCTGGGCCTCCATTTTTTCAACAACATGTTCATCAACACTAGTGGCTGGAAGCTCTTCGGGAATGCAAGGGGTGGCATGAATTTCTTCAGAACCCATGAGAACTTCAGTTGGAGTCGGGGACTGAGGAATTTGCTGGACAGAGGTGAGTTGGGGTGCTGACTCTCCCAGAAATCATCATTCAGCACGGGAGTGGTGCAGCCAATGTCCACATCCTCATCCACTTCCATTTCTTCAACACCAGCCTCTTTAGCAGTGAACTGAGGCGTTGGTGATGATACCTGAGGGGTTGAGGTGAAAGCTTCAACCTCAATTTCTTCATCCATCTGCTCTGTGGAAGCAGCAGAGGGATCTTCTTCTTGTGTAGATTCTTCGGGAATCTGATGTTCTTCGCCATGAGGAACAAGTTCCTTCGATGGCATGCTTGCGAGAGGAACAACATCAATGGGATTCTCCAGTGAACTTGTCAAAATCTTTGTCTTCTTGGGGGCCGAAGATTCTAATGCAGCTGATGCTTTTCTCTTCTTCAAAGCAGCACGCTCCGCAGCTTTGGTTTTCTTTACTTCTAGAGCAGAAGGAAGAATCAGACTTGGTGTTGGTGCAGGCGGAGCAGTGGTAGTGGGATCAATTTCTTCAGGCACAATTGACGCAGTTGGCCTGTCTTGGCGCAGCGGTAGAGTCTTTAGCTGGCCTGGCAATTTTTTCAGGCGCAACACTAGTGGTTGCCCTGGCAGTTTCTTCAGAGGCTGGAATTTTTTCAGCAGCCCTGGTGCTTGCAAACTCATCAGCAGCCTGAAATTCATCAGCGGTGCTGGCAATTCCTTCAGTGGCTTGGGCAGATGCTTCAGCCTGAGTAACTTCAATGCGCACATGAGCAGCAACACGTGAAGTGAACGTCTTCATCAGCTTGACGAATCAGACCTTGGCGCCCTTCCAGTCAGCCTTGTAGGCCTCAAAATCTTCACCGAGCTTCTTGATTTCAGCTTGCAGTGCAATGTGCTTCTCAGGCGAAAGACTGAGGACATTGTCCTTTATGTACCGCTGCTTCTTGTACTGCACTTTCTTGATTGACCTGGCTTGGTCAAACTTCCTTTTTTCTTCTGTGGTGAACGCAGTCACAACGTGACTTTGTCCAGGAGTGAGGCCCAGCTCTGGCATTGGAGCATTTGGATCCTTGTGCCATAGGTCGATGAAATTGAGCATTTTCTTTGGATCAATTAGAAGGGGCACAACACTCCCTTTGGCTCTAGCGGCCCGCTGCTGCCTGTCCATGATGATATCAGCTAATTCATCATCATCAGCTTCATCATCAGAAGGTGTTTGAAAGACCACCTACTTCTTGTGAGGACTTGGTCTAGTGCCTCGTCCAGCAGTGGCCTTGGTCTTCAGCAGAGTGGGACCGGTTGATGAAGGGTGAGCTGAAGAACTCACTGAAGCTCCTAAGGCAATAGATATGACTGTGGTCCGTTGGCACGAGGAGAGATGCACGGGTGCTGAGGTCTTTGCCGGAGGAGCTGAGGGTTTTGAAGCCCGAGGAATTGGTGCAGCTTGAGGAACTGGGGTAACTTGAGGAATTTACCTCGGTGGCACTGAGGACATTGGCTGTGAGGGCATTTCAGAAGAACTTGGCTGTGAGGGCATTGAAGAAGAACTTGGTGGTTTCTTTGCTGGCTTCTTAGGCATGGCCTTCTGGCTTGAAGAAGCTTCAGCAGTGGCAGCGGCAGCAGCAGAATCTTCATTGAATTTCTTCACTGCTTCTTCGGCCTGCTTGGCCAACTTTGCTTGCCGCCTGGCCCATTCATCATCATAATCCTCACCACGTTTAAGGCTTGTTGGATCAGCTAGGTGCCTAGGTGAGGAGGTCTTGAGCACGGAGGATTGAGAGCGAATTTCTTCATGTATTTGGGAGTAACATATCTGTACTCCCTCCACTCTCTTGCCCATCTCCTTTCGATCTTTTGAATGCGCACTTTGCGCTCATTCTTTGTTTCCTTGCCATATTTTGCCTCATCAGGCGTGCAGTACCCTGCATAGATGTCTGCAGGGATCTCAAAGGCAGTATTTACTTCAAGCTTCTTTCCTCCTTTCCGAGGACGTTTACCGTCAGCCATTTTCTTTAGCTGAGGAATTTGCACAATTGAGTTCTCTGAAGAAGTATGCAGCTTTTCTTCGAGGAATGCTGCAAATGAGTTAAGTTGATGAGAACCTAGTGATTTAGCAGCTGACATGAGTACCTGTGAACAGAGTATAGGTGCGAAGAATTTGGAGAGGTCATATGCGTTCTCAGAAGGTTTTGTAAAATTTGATGAAGTTTGAGAAAATTGACCCGATGTGTCTTGAAGAATTTCACTAAGCGTTCTTTGTCTTAGGTTCCAGAGTTGTGCGGATCGTCAGATTCACACAATTGAGGAATCATGAAGAAAAAATGTCACTTAGAGAAACAGATCAAGAACTGAAGATTTGTTCTAGGTGTTTAGAGTCTGGAGATCGAAGAATTAATACCTTTTGAGGATTTGATGAAAATCATCAGTAGAATAAATGCGGTAAAAGTAACTTTTAATTACCCTTGACGAACACGACGAACTAGAAGTGTAGATTCGGAAGTTCGTCGGCTTGGATCTTCCACGCCCTAACTTGGCGGAGGAAGACATCTACGACGGCGGCGGAGGGAAGATTTCCGCGGCCGGCGTGAGTACAACGACGACGAGGTCGAGGTAGTGAAGCTCTTCCTCACCGGGGACGATGGAGTTAGCGGCGGCGCTAGGGTTTGAGAAGCTCGAGCGAGGGAGTGAGTTCGAGCGGAGTAAAAGTGGAATGAGGAAGGGGAGGGGGTATTTATAGCGGAGGTGAATAACTGTTCGCCCGAAGAATTTGGACGAACGTGCCCCTGACCCTTCTCATTCGCGCGACATGTGTCACCCACGTACTGAGAAGTGGAGATCGTGTGAGATCATGGGTGAATAGATAAGTATACCGTGGAATGCGTAACGGTTTGAGCGGCAAAAGCCGAAAATTTCAGATAAGAATATTTTAAAGTGTCATTCGCAATTTCTTCAGCTGACAAGAACACAGTGAAAAATTTGAACGATTTTCAAATAGAACGCACATGAAGAATTTGTGAACGGACTGGGTTGAGCTTAGCATAGAGGGGGGAGGGTCCGATCACATTCACTTAGCAAAAAATCAACTTAAAGAATTAGCAATAAGTGAATGATGTAGAGGACATAAACTCTCTCTCTCTCTCTCTCTCACACACACACACACACACACACACACATATATATATATAGTCAAATGAAGAACAACGACGGAAAGAGTGAAGACAATGCAAAGTTGAAGAATTTGAAAAACTGAGGAATTTCAGAAACGAAGAAAAACTCAAATTGAAGATTTTCAACTTTGGTTGGTGGCATAACCCACCGTATAAGAACGCTGATTTCAGACAACGCGTACAATTCTCGTAGGGTTCTGAGAATCAATTTCTTCATTAATTTATTCACACTTAGAGGGTTAGTCTTCATTGATTGAAAAAAAACATTACTTCGTGTGTTGCACATCTAAGTCATCAAGTCAGCGTAAGTGTTAGGATGTGTGTCCTTTTCAAAGAACATTCGAAGATTCTAGGATATTTAGCTCACACCGCAACTTGCTAAGTCTCTTCTCATCCAAGGGCTTAGTGAAGATATCGGCCAGCTGGTCTTCAGTGCTTGCGTGGTCGATGGAGATATCGCCCTTCAACACATGATCACGAAGAAAATGATGACGAATCTGGATGTGCTTTGTCTTCGAGTGCTGAACTGGGTTATGAGCAATATTGATAGCGCTCTCATTGTCGCAGTAGAGAGGCACATTCTTCACGTTGATGCCATAGTCCTTGAGTGTTTGCTTCATCCATAGTAATTGAGCACAGCAAGATCCAGCAGCAATGTACTCAGCTTATGTAGTGGAGAGTGATACGCAGTTCTGCTTCTTTGAGGACCAACATACCAAGGATCGCCCGAGGAAATGACATGTTCCTGACGTTGACTTGCGGTCCACCAAATCGCCAGCATAGTCAGAGTCTGAATATCCAATGAGATCAAAGGAAGAGCCCTTGGGATACCATAATCCAAGTGTTAGTGTGTGAGCTAGATATCGAAGAATATGCTTCACAGCCTTATGGTGTGATTCCTTCGGTGTAGCTTGAAATCGGGCACACATGCAAACACTAAGCATAATATCCGGCCTAGATGCACATAGGTACAATAAAGATCCAATCATGGAACAGTATACCTTTTGATCGAAGTCTTTACCATTTTTCATCAGTGCATAGATGGCCATTTGTGGGCATAGGAATTTTGACGCCTTTGTAGTCTTGCATGCCGAATTTCCTCAATACATCCTTGAGGTATTTCTCCTGAGATATGAACATGCCATTGTATTGTTGACGAATCTGAAGACCTAAAAAGAATTTCAATTCTCCCATCATAGACATTTGATATTCTTCACTCATCATATAGGCAAATTCATCACTGTAACGTTGGTTAGTACAGCTAAAGATAATATCATCAACATATATTTGGCACACGAATAATTCATCATCATATGATTTGGTGAAAAGAGTTGGGTCAAGTGAACCGGGTTTGAAGCCTTTATTCATGAGGAATTCCTTCAGTGTGTCATACCACGCCCGAGGTGCTTGCTTGAGGCCATGGAGGGCCTTGTTGAGTCTGTAGACATGATCTGGAAATTTTGGATCCTCAAAACCTGGTGGTTGAGCAACAGATACTTCTTCCTTAAGCTTACCATTGAGGAATGCACTTTTCACATCCATTTGTTGTAAGATGATATTATGATGCTTAGCATAATCAAGCAATATACGAATAGCCTCAAGTTTAGCAACAGGTGCAAAAGTTTCATAGAAATCAATTCCTTCAACCTGTGTGTAGCCTTGAGCTACAAGACGAGCCTTATTCGTCACCCTGAGACCATTTTTGTCTTGTTTGTTGTGGTAGATCCATTTGGTACCGATGATGTTGTGCTTGCGAGGGTCTGGTCGCTTGACAAGCTCCCACACATTGTTGAGCTCGAGTTGATGCAATTCATCCTACATGGTTTGAATCCACTTGGATTCCATGAATGCTTCATCTACTTTGGTGGGCTCTGTGATAGAGACAAATGCAAAATTCCCACAAAGTTAGATAAATGTGAAGCTTTTGAGCGCGTGAGGGGACCTGGTGCACGAATGTCATCGATGATCTTCTCGACTTGCATTTCATTTGCAATGCGAGGATGTGCGGATTGACAACTTTGCTTAGGCCCAACAGTTTCTTCAGGACCAGTTTCTTCAGTAGCACCAGCATGATTTTCTTCACGGTCAGGAATGACTTCTTTAGCAATTTCTTGGGTAGGGATGACATCCTAAGTAGCTTTGAACTTGATGGATTCCTCGGGTGACATTTCATCTAGCACAGGAGGTAGGTGCTCTCTTTGCGAGCCATTAGTTTCATCGAACCGCACATCTACAGTTTCAACAACCTTGTGGTGAACGGCGTTGAAGACTCTGTAGGTGTGCGAGTCCTTTCCGTAACCAAGCATAAAACCCTCATGTGCTTTCGGTGCAAATTTAGAGTGATGGTGAGGATCTCTAATCCATCATTTAGCACCGAAGACTTTGAAATAACTTACACCGGGTTTCTTGTCAGTGAGGAGTTCGTATGAGGTCTTCTTGAAGAATTTGTGAAGATATACCCTGTTGATGATGTGTCACGCAGTATCAATTGCTTCAGGCCAGAAGCGCTCAGCTGTCTTGTATTCATCAAGCATAGTGCAAGCCATCTCAACAAGAGTCCTGTTCTTGCGCTCCACGACGCCATTCTGCTGAGGAGTATAAGGAGCAGATAATTCGTGAGTAATACCAAGCATATCGAGATATTCATTGAGGCCAGTGTTCTTGAACTCGGTTCTGTTATCACTCTTGATATTCTTGATCTTCACACCGAAGTTTGTGGAAGCCCTTGAGGAAAAACGTCTGAAGACTTCCTGCACTTCATTTTTGTAAGTGATGATATGCACCCATGTGTAACGAGAATAGTCATCAACTATGACAAATCCATATAATGATGCAGAACTAATGAACGTGGCATAATGAGTAGGGCCAAATAGATCCATATGAAGTAATTCAAAAGGACGAGAAGTGGTCATGATAGTCTTCGCGGGATGCTTGGCTCTGGTGATCTTTCCAGCCTCACAAGCCCCACAAAGATGATCTTTGAGGAATTTGACACCCTCGATGCCAATGATGTGCTTCTTCTTCGCGAGTGTATGCAAGTTCCTTATCCCAGCATGACCAAGTCTTCGATGCCATAACCAGTATTCTGAAGCTTTTGCGAGTAGACATGTGGCAGGCTGTGGTCCTGCAGAGAAATCAACAATATACAATTCTCCTTTCCTAAAGCCTTTGAAGACTTTGGAGTTGTCAGATTCCATTAGCACAAGGCAGCGAAATTTGCCGAAGACAACAACCATATCAAGATCACAAAGCATTGAGACGGACATAAGATTGAATCCTAAGGACTCAACAAGGATGACTTTGTCCATGTGTTTATCCTTTGAGATTGCAACCTTACCTAGACCCAATACCTTGCTTTTGCCTTTGTCAGCATAGGTGATATGCTTCAGATGAGATGGTGACAAATCAGTGTCCATCAGCAAGCTTCTGTCACCAGTCATGTGATTTGTACATCCATTGTCGAGGACCCACTCAGTAGCTTTGGGTTGTTCATCCTGCAGATGAATTAGTGAAACTTACAAACCCATATACTTCATCGGTGAAGAATATGATATCAACTTCATCAACAGTAACAAATATAGCAATACGAGGACGTGAGAAATGAGTAATTCATTTCTTCATTGTTTAGCTTGCGTCCTTTCAAGCACATTCAGGTCTCCAGCAAATTCTTCAGACGATCAAGTTCGTCTGGAGACCTGACCCTGCATAAGAGATTAGTTCTTTTTCTTCACCACCCACATCTGGAGGGGTGGCAAAGAGTTCATCATTCTGCGAGCTCCATAAGAAAATGATGGCATAGAAGCCAGTGCACTTCATTTCACAGAAGAGTGGTTAGGATAAGCATATGAATAAGCAGAGAAATTCTTCGAGGACTTATGAACATAATGGTTAGAAGAATAATGCACATATTCATGGCCCTTAGACTTTCCCTGTGAAACAAAAGTGTTAGCACGATGATGTTCATATGAGGATTTTGATCCATGTGAGGAATTTGATCCACCTGAAGAATTTGGTCCATATGAGGACTTGGATCCATATGAAGAGTTTGGTCCATATGAAGAATTTGATCTGGGGTTCCTATTATTCATGGGTGGTGTCATGATGACATTCACCCGAAGATTTTCAAGGCAACTTTTAGGAACCTAGATTTTCTTCATAGGGGGACTGTTTGATACGTCCATTTTGCATAATGCTTTTATATCAATATTTATTGCATCATGGGCTGTTATTACACATTATATCTCAATACTTATGGCTATTCTCTCTTATTTTACAAGGTTTACCATGAAGAGGGGGAATGCCGGCAGCTGGAATTCTGGCTGAAAAAGGAGCAAACGTTGGAAACCTATTCTGCACAACTCTAAAAGTCCTGAAACTCCACGAAACCACTTTCTGGATTTATTAAGGAATTATGAGCAAAAGAAATAGGCCAGGGGGCCCACACCCTGTCCAGGAGACAGGGCCCCCCCCCTACAGGGCGCCCCCCTATCTCCTGGGCCCCCTGGTGGGCCTCCGGCGACCATCTTCTGCTATATGAAGGGTTTTGTCGTGGAAAAATTCGTGGGCAAGCTTACAGGACAAAACTCCGCTGCCACGAGGCGGAACCTTGGCGGAATCAATCTAGGGCTCTGGCGGAGCTGTTCTGCCGGGGACACTTCCCTCCGGGAGGGGGAAATCATCACCAACGATCCTCTCATCGGGAGGGGGTCAATCTCCCTCAACATGTTCACCAGCACCATCTCCTCTCAAACCCTAGTTCATCTCTTGTATCCAATCTTGTATCCAAAACCACAAATTGGTACCTGTGGGTTGCTAGTAGTGTTGATTACTCCTTGTAGTTGATACTTATTGGTTTACTTGGTGGAAGATTATATGTTCAGATCCTTAATGCATATTATTACAGCTCTGATCATGAACATGCTTATGCTTTGTGAGTAGTTACTTTAGTTCCTGAGGACATGGGTGAAGTCTTGCTATTAGTAGTCATGTGAATTTGGTATTCGTTCGATATTTTGATGAGATGTATGTTGTCTCTCCTCTAGTGGTGTTATGTGAACGTCGACTACATGACACTTCACCATTATTTGGGCCTAGAGGAAGGCATGGGGAAGTAATAAGTAGATGATGGCTTGCTAGAGTGACAGAAGCTTAAACCCTAGTTTATGAGTTGCTTCGTTAGGGGTTCATATAGACCCATATGTTTAATGATGTGGTTAGGTTTACCTTAATACTCCTTTTTGTAGTTGTGGACGCTTGCAATAGGGGTTAATCATAAGTGGGATGCTTGTCCAAGTAAGGGCAGTACCCAAGTGTCGGTCTACCCACATATCAAATTATCAAAGTATCGAACGCGAATCATATGAACGTGATGAAACTAGCTTGACGATAATTCCCAATGTGTCCTCGGGAGCTCCTTCATTATTATTAGAATTTGTCCAGGCTTATCCTTTTCTACATAAAGGATTGGGCCACCTTGCTGCACCTTATTTACTTTATTTACTTTTGCTTGTTACTATTTATCTTATCACAAAACTATCTATCACCTACTATTTCAGTGCTTGCAGAGAAAACCTTACTGAAAACCGCTTATCATTTCCTTCTGCTCCTCGTTGGGTTCGACACTCTTACTTATCGAAAGGACTATGATAGATCCCCTATACTTGTGGGTCATCAAGACTCTTTTCTGGCGCCGTTTCCGGGGAGCGTAGCGCTCTTGGTGAGAGGAACTTGGTAAGGAAACAATTATATAGTGTGCTGAAATTTTCTGTTACTTGTCACTATGGAAACTTATCCTTTGAGTGGCTTGTTTGGGGTATCTTCATCCCAACCAGAGGAGCAAAGAGATGCTCCTCAACCTACTGAACTTTATGAAAATATTCACTTTGAGATTCCTTCGGGGATGATAGAAAAACTGTTAGCTAATCCTTTTGCAGGAGACGGAACTTTGCATCCCGACTTACACCTTATCTTTGTGGATGAAGTTTGTGGATTATTTAAGCTTGAAGGTATTCCCAATGATGTTGTCAAAAGTAAGGTCTTCCCTTTATCTTTGAAGGGAGATGCAATGACATGGTATAGGCTATGTGATGACACGAGATCTTGGAATTATAAGCGATTGAAATTGGAATTTCACCAGAAGTTCTATCCTATGCATCTTGTTCATCGTGATCGTAATTACATATATAATTTCTGGCCTCGTGAAGGAGAAAGCATCACTCAAGCTTGGGGGAGGCTTAAGTCAATGTTATATTCATGCCCCAATCATGAGCTCTCTCGGGAAATGATTATTCAGAATTTTTATGCTCGGCTTTCTCTTGATAATCGCAACTTGCTCGATACTTCCTGTGCTAGTTCCTATATGCTGAAGACTATTGATTTCAAATGGGTCTTATTGGAAAGAATTAAACGCAACTCTAAAGATTGGGGTTCCGGTGATGGGAAGGAGTCAGATATGACACCTAAGTTTGATTGTGTTAAATCTTTTATGGATACCGATTCTTTCCATGGATTTAGCTCTAAGTATGGACTTGACTCTGAGATAGTAACTACTTTTTGTGAAACTTTTCCTGCTGACGTTGATCTCCCTAAAGAGAAGTGGTTTAAATATAATCCGCTTGTTGAAGTGAAAGTAGTTGCACCTATTACAGTCGAAGAAAAGACTATTACATATAGTGATCCTATTATTCCTACTACTTATGTTGAAAAACCTCCTTTTCCTGTTAGGATAAAAGATCATGTTAAGGCTTCGACTGTTGTTCGTAAGAGTAATACTAGGACTTATACACCTCCTGAGCAAATCAATGTTGAACCTAGTATTGCTATGATTAAAGATCTCCTGGATGAAGATTTAGATGGGCATGTTATTTCTTTCGTGGGTGAAACTGCTAATATTGCTAGACCCGATACGAAGACACGTAGACCTGTTATAGGCACGCCTGTTATTTCTGTTAAAATAGGAGATCATTGTTATCATGGCTTATGTGATATGGGTGCTAGTGCTAATGCTATACCTTATGATCTTTATAAATAAATTATGCACGATATTGCACCTGTTGAATTAGAAGATATTGATGTTACAATTACGCTTGCTAATAGGGACACCATTAAACCTATTGGGATTGTTAGAGATGTTGAAGTCTTGTGTGGAAAGATTAAATACCCTGCTGATTTTCTTGTTCTCGGTTCCCCACAAGATAATTTTTGTCCCATTATTTTTGGTAGACCTTTCTTGCGTACTGCTAGTGCTAAGATTGATTGTGAAAAGAATATTGTCACTATTGGTATAGATGGTATGTCTCATGAGTTTAATTTTGCTAAGTTTAGTAGACAACATCATGAAAAGGAATCATCTAGTAGGGATGAGATTATTGGTCTTGCTTCCATTGATGTTCCTCCAACTGATCCGTTAGAACAATATTTGCTAGACCATGAAAACGATATGTTTATGAAGGAAAGGGAAGAAATAGATGAAGTGTTCCTTAAACAAGAACCTATGCTAAAACATAATCTTCCCGTTGAAATTCTTGGGGATCCCCCTCCACCCAAGGGTGATCCCGTGTTTGAACTCAAACCCTTACCTGATAATCTCAAGTATGCTTATCTTGATGAAAAGAAATATATCATGTTATTATTAGTGCTAACCTTTCAGAGAAAGAAGAAGAAAGATTATTGAAAACTCTGAAGAAGCACCGAGCTGCTATTGGATATACTCTGGATGATCTTAAGGGCATTAGTCCCACATTATGTCAACACAAAATTTCAGTGGAGAAAGATGCCAAACCTGTTAGAGATCCTCAAAGACGATTAAATCCCAAAATGAAGGAAGTGGTAAGAAAGGAGATTCTAAAACTCCTTGAGGCAGGTATTATTTATCATGTTGATGACAGTGAATAGGTAAGCCATGTCCATTGTGTCCCCAAGAAGGGAGGTATTAGCGTTGTTCCTAATGATAAAGATGAATTGATCCTCAAAGAATTATTACAGGTTATAGGATGGTAATTGATTTCCATAAGTTAAATAAAGCTACTAAGAAAGATCATTACCATTTACCTTTTATTGATCAAATGCTAGAAAGGCTATCCAAACACACACATTTTTGCTTTCTAGATGGTTATTCTGGTTTCTCTCAAATACCTGTATCAGCGGGGGATCAATCTAAAACTACTTTTACTTGCCCTTTTGGTACTTTTGCTTATAGACGTATGCCTTTTGGTTTATGTAATGCACCTGCTACCTTTCAAAGATGCATGATGGCTATATTTTCTGATTTTTGTGAAAAGATTTGTGAGGTATTCATGGATGACTTCTCCATCTATGGATCCTCTTTTGATGATTGTTTGAGCAAACTTGATCGAGTTTTGCAGAGATGCGAAGACACTAGTCTCGTCCTGAATTGGGAAAAGTGTCACTTTATGGTTAATGAAGGCATTGTCTTGGGGCACAAGATCTCCGAGAGAGGTATTGAAGTTGATAAAGCCAAAGTAGATGCTATTGAAAAGATGCCATGTCCCAAGGACATAAAAGGTATAAGAAGTTTCCTTGGTCATGCAGGTTTCTATAGGAGGTTCATTAAGGACTTTTCTAAAATTTCTAGGCCTCTGACTAATTTATTACAAAAAGATATTCCTTTTGTCTTAGATGATGATTGTGTAGACGCATTTGAAACACTTAATAAAGCTTTGATCATAGCACCTATTGTTCAGCCACCTTATTGGAATTTACCTTTTGAAATTATGTGTGATGCTAGTGATTATGCTGTAGGTGCTGTTTTAGGGCAAAGAGTCGATAAGAAATTGAATGTTATCCAGTATGCTAGTAAGACTCTTGATACTGCCCAGAGAAATTATGCTACCACTGAAAAAGAATTCTTAGCAGTTGTGTTTGCATGTGATAAGTTTAGACCTTATATTGTTGATTCCAAAGTTACTATTCACACTGATCATGCTGCTATTAAATATCTCATGGAAAAGAAAGATGCTAAGCCTAGACTCATTAGATGGGTTCTCTTGCTTCAAGAATTTGACTTGCATATTATTGATAGAAAGGGAGTTGAGAACCCCATTGCAGATAACTTGTCTAGGTTAGAGAATGTTCTTGATGACCCACTGCCTATTAATGATAGTTTTCCTGATGAACAATTAGCGGTTGTCAATGCTTCTCGTACTACACCTTGGTATGCTGACTATGCTAATTACATTGTTTCTAAATAAATACCGCCTAGTTTCACATACCAGCAAAAGAAAAAGTTCTTTTATGATTTAAGACATTACTTCTGGGATGATCCACACCTTTATAAAGAAGGAGTAGATGGTATTATTATACGTTGTGTGCCTGAGCATGAACAGGAACAAATCCTATGCAAGTGTCACTCTGAATCCTATGGAGGACACCACGCTGGAGATAGAACTGCACACAAGGTACTACAATCTGGTTTTTATTGGCCTACTCTTTTCAAAGATGCTCGTAAGTTTGTCGTATCCTGTGATGAATGCCAAAGAATAGGTAACATTAGTAGACGTCAAGAAATGCCTATGAATTATTCTCTCATTATTGAACCGTTTGATGTTTGGGGCTTTGATTATATGGGACCTTTTCCTGCGTCTAATGGTTATACACATATTTTAGTTGCTGTTGATTACGTTACTAAGTGGGTAGAAGCTATTCCAACTAGTAGTGCTGATCATAACACTTCTATTAAAATGCTTAAAGAAGTTATTTTTCCGAGTTTTGGAGTCCCTAGATATCTTATGACTGATGGTGGTTCACACTTTATTCATGGTGCTTTCCATAAGATGCTTGCTAAATACGATGTCAATCATAGAATTGTATCTCCTTATCACCCGCAGTCTAGTGGTCAAGTAGAGTTGAGCAATAGAGAGCTCAAATTAATTTTGCAAAAGACTATGAATAGATCTAGAAAGAATTGGTCCAAAAAACTTGATGATGCATTATGGGCCTATAGAACTGCATACAAAAATCCTATGGGTATGTCCCCATATAAGATGGTTTATGGAAAAGCATGTCATTTACCTCTTGAACTTGAACATAAAGCATACTGGGCTATTAAAGATCTCAATTATGACTTCAAACTTGCCGGTGAGAAGAGGTTGTTTGATATTAGCTCACTTGATGAATGGAGAGCCCAAGCTTATGAGAATGCCAAGCTCTTCAAAGATAAAGTCAAATGCTGGCATGATAAAAGAATACAAAAGTGTGAGTTTAACGTAGGAGATTATGTGTTATTATTCAACTCTCGTTTAATATTTTTTGCAGGAAAACTTCTCTCAAAATGGGAAGGCCCCTACGTTATCGAGGAGGTTTACCGTTCTGGTGCTATAAAAATTAACAACTTTGAAGGCACAAATCCTAGGGTGGTTAATGGTCAAAGAATCAAGCATTATATTTCAGGTAACCCTATCAATGTTGAAACTAATATTATTGAAACCATAACCCTAGAGAAGTACATAAGAGACACTTTCCAGAATGTTCAGACTCCGAAAAGGCATAGGTACGTGGTACGGTAAGTATACCGACTCCAAAACAACTCTAAAGGCAATTTTCATCAGTTTTGGATTATTTAAGAATTTTAGAAAGAACGAAGTAGTCTGAAAGGGACACGAGGCTCCCACGAGAGAGGAGGGTGCCCCCCCCCTTGTAGGGCGCGCCCCCCTGTCTCGTGGGCACCTCGTGTGCCCCCCGAACTCCGTTTTATTGTATGTTACGTACTCTAGTCGGTAAAAATTCATTATATATACTCCCGAAGGTTTTGACCACCGTATCACGCAAATATCCTCTATTTTCGTGTCGAGCTGTTTCTGTTTCAGATCTAGAGCATCATGTCATCTTCAAGCGCTTCCAAGGACAAGTTTTTTGAGAGGGTTATCAACCCCTATCTTGCGGAGGTGCTGCATCACCCTCAAACCATTGAGGTGCGTGAGGGGGTGTTGCACATCCGCGATGTGGAAGGACCAAGGCGTACCGGGAGCGTAGAGACAAAGCTCGAAGCCATGGAACAAGAAGTTTTCAAGTGCCAAGGGATGGTGGAGCATGGACTCAACACCAACCAGATGATGATCACGGAGTTCACCAACATCCACAAGCAGGAGGCCAAAGACATTGGGGAGACCATCTTCAAGCTTCAAGAGAAAATCGAGCACCTCCAATCCCAGATTTATGACCTGCACAACCAGAACTGTGAGTATGAATATAGATTCAAGCGAATGAGTTTGGCTGCAGATTTAAGGATCTCGGAGAGTCGATCGTCCTTCTATGATGGAGAGCATATGCCTTGGAAGATGCATGACAAGCCTACTCCATCAACAACTCCTCCATCACTACAGAAGAAATAATCACATGGGTATGGGCACCCCCCTTGGCAACTGCCAAGCTTGGGGGAGGTGCCCCAGTATCGTATCACCATCACACTCCTATCTTTACCGCTTTATTTAGTTCGATCCTTTTATTAGTATCTTGATCTAGTAGATTGAAGTTTTGATATCAAGTAGTTTTGAGTTTTGCATTGTGATCTCTTTTTGTAAGCGAGTCCGTGTGCTATCTATAATAAAGATTAGTGTTGAGTCAAGGGCTTTGCTATGTTGCTATGATCTTGAGAAAGTAGAAAGAACAAAAGAGTTCATATTGATCTTATGGATAGTGATAACTTCACACATAGAAAGTATGAGGTATAAAAATTGTTGAGAGTTGATGAACGTAGCCTTGGTCATTGTTGCAATTAATAGGAAGTGATAAGGAAAGAGGGGTTCACATATAGATATATTATCTTGGACATCTTTTATGATTGTGAAGCACTCATTAAGTATGACATGCTAAAAGAATTGATGTTGGACAAGGAAGACAACATAATGGTTTATGTTTTCCGACATCTCAGTTAATGTATATTGTCATTGACCTTCTAAACATGTTGAGCTTGCCTTCCCCCTCATGCTAGCCAAAACTCCTTGCACCAAGTAGAGATACTACTTGTGCTTCCAAACTCCCTTAAATCCAGTTTTGCCATGAGAGTCCACCATACCTACCTATGGATTGAGTAAGATCCTTCAAGTAAGTTGTCATCGGTGCAAGCAATAAAAATTGCTATCTAAATATGCATGACTTATTAGTGTAGAGAAAATAAGCTTTGTACGAACTTGTTGTGGAAGTAATAAAAGCGACAGAGTGCATAATAAAGGTCCACATACAAGGGGCAATACAAAGTGACGTTCTTTTGCATTAAGATTTTGTGTATCCAACCCTAAAAGCGCATGACAACCTCTGCTTCCCTCTGCGAAGGGCCTATCTTTTACTTTATGTTTTTACTTTATGCTTGAGTCAAGGTGATCCTCACCTTTCCACTTTTTCATTTTATCCTTTGGAAAGCTCCTCGTGTTTGAAAGGTCATGATACATATATCAAATTGAATGTAAGTTGGCATAGGCTATTATTGTTGACATCACCTAAAGGTGAATACGTTGGGAGGCAACACAATAAGCCCCTATCTTTCTCAGTGTCCGGCTGTAACCACAAGTATTGAGTGAGTGTTAACAATTATGGGGGACTACGAGATAGTTGAGTATGTGATCTTGCTGAAAAGCTCTATTATTGAATCTTTCTGATGTTACGATAAATTGCAATTGCTTCAATGATTGAGATTATAGTTTGTTAGTTCCCAATGAAGTTTATGAACCATACTTAACATTGTGAATTGCTTATTACTTGAACATAGGAAACTATATGACAATATATATATATATATATATATATATATATATGATTCTATTATTAGAATGATCATGATGCCCTCATGTCCGTATTTTATTTTTATCGACACCTCTGTCTCTAAACATGTGGACATATTTCTCGATCTCGGTTTCCGCTTGAGGACAAGCAAGGTCTAAGCTTGGGGGAGTTGATACGTCCATTTTGCATCATGCTTTTATATCAATATTTATTGCATCATGGGCTGTTATTACACATTATATCTCAATACTTATGGCTATTCTCTCTTATTTTACAAGGTTTACCATGAAGAGGGGGAATGCCGGCAGCTGGAATTCTGGCTAAAAAAGGAGCAAACGTTGGAAACCTATTCTGCACAACTCCAAAAGTCCTGAAACTCCACGAAACCACTTTTTGGATTTATTAAGGAATTATGAGCAAAAGAAATAGGCCAGGGGGCCCACACCCTGTCTAGGAGACAGGGGGGCGCCCCCCTCTACAGGGCGCGCTCCCTATCTCCTGGGCCCCCTGGTGGGCCTCTGGCGACCATCTTCTACTATATGAAGGGTTTTGTCCTGGAAAAATTCGTGGGCAAGCTTACAGGACGAAACTCCGCTGCCACGAGGCGGAACCTTGGCGGAATCAATCTAGGGCTCTAGCGGAGCTGTTCTGCCGGGGACACTTCCCTCTGGGAGGGGGAAATCATCACCAACGTCATCACCAACGATCCTCTCATCGGGAGGGGGTCAATCTCCATCAACATCTTCACCAACACCATCTCCTCTCAAACCCTAGTTCATCTCTTGTATCCAATCTTGTATCCAAAACCACAAATTGGTACCTGTGGGTTGCTAGTAGTGTTGATTACTCCTTGTAGTTGATAATTATCGGTTTACTTAGTGGAAGATTATATGTTCAGATCCTTAATGCATATTATTACAGCTCTGATCATGAACATGCTTATGCTTTGTGAGTAGTTACTTTAGTTCCTGAGGACATGGGTGAAGTGTTGCTATTAGTAGTCATGTGAATTTGGTATTCGTTCGATATTTTGATGAGATGTATGTTGTCTCTCCTCTAGTGGTGTTATGTGAACGTCGACTACATGACACTTCACCATTATTTGGGCCTAGAGGAAGGCATGGGGAAGTAATAAGTAGATGATGGGTTGCTAGAGTGACAGAAGCTTAAACCCTAGTTTATGAGTTGCTTCGTTAGGGTTCATATAGACCCATACGTTTAATGATGTGGTTAGGTTTACCTTAATACTCCTTTTTGTAGTTGTGGACGCTTGTAATAGGGGTTAATCATAAGTGGGATGCTTGTCCAAGTAAGGGCAGTACCCAAGTGTCGGTCTACCCACATATCAAATTATCAAAGTACCGAACGCGAATCAAATGAACGTGATGAAACTAGCTTGACGATAATTCCCAATGTGTCCTCGAGAGCTCCTTCATTATTATTAGAATTTGTCCAGGCTTATCCTTTGCTACATAAAGGATTGGGCCACCTTGCTACACCTTATTTAATTTATTTACTTTTGCTCGTTACTATTTATCTTATCACAAAACTATCTATCACCTACTATTTCAGTGCTTGCAGAGAAAACCTTACTGAAAACCGCTTATCATTTCCTTCTGCTCCTCGTTGGGTTCGACACTCTTACTTATCGAAAGGACTACGATAGATCCCCTATACTTGTGGGTCATCACCGTTCCTGCAGTTAGTTCCAACATATCGAGCAAATACTTCACCATTCTGATTCTTAAACAGCTTATAGTTAGAGTCAAATGACTCATCAGAGGAATATGAAGAATTAGAGGTAAAGCCAGATAAATTGCATGGATCTAAAGGAGGTCCTTTTGTAGCAACCCATGAGGTTTTGGGGTACTGCTCAGGTTTCCAGTAGGTTCCATCGGCATTGAGTTTCCTCTCAAAGGCAAAACCCTCTTTCCTAGGGTTCCTGTTCAAGATATGATTTTTGAGCACAACACAAAGAGTCTGATGCCCTTTGAGGCTTTTGTAAATGCATATCACATACAATTCCTTCAGCCCTGCATTATCGTCAGTGATACATGTGGTATCCTCAGATGAGGAATTTGTGACCACAGAAATAGTTGAAGAATTTGCAACAATAGAAGCATTTGAATATTCAGGTGATGAATTAGCAGATTCACGCTCAATGCATTTAAGACATGGTGGAACAAATTCTTCCTGAGTGGAACTGATCTGTTGAGCAAGCAATGAATCATTTTCCTTCTGAAGATCTTCATAACTCACTTTTAACGTCTCAAGATCTTGCTTTCTCTGAAGAAATTCATAAGAAAGTGTCGCATGATCAGCTAAGAGAGTGTTATGATGATTTTGAAGGTTATCAAACCGAGTTTGAAGTCTTTGAAGATTATCTGTCAGAGTCTTAGTTTGACTCAATTCCTCACCCAACAGGTCATCGCTTCTGTCTAGTTGATTTTGAATCTTTTCTAAAGCCTTCTGTTGATTAACAGCAATTTTAGCAAGTTTCGAATAGCTAGGCTTAAGATTGTCATCAGATTCATCCTCACTAGAGTCACAGGGGGAATGCTTGAGTACCTTGGCACCTTTTACCATGAATCAATATGTGCGAGCATAGTCATCGTTGCCCTTGTCAGCAGAGTCGGAGAAGTCATTTTCTTCAGTGTTGAAGATGGACTTGCTGACGTATGCAGTAGCGAGGGCTAGGCTAGCCACACCAGAGTCAGATTCCTCAGATTCCTCCTCTTCCACATTATCCTCAGATTCCGCTTCAGAGTCCATTTCCTTGCCAATGAATGCCCGGGCCTTCTTGGAGCTGCTCTTCTTGTGAGATGAAGACTTTGAGGATTTTGATGATGAAGACTTTGAGGATTTCTTCTTCTTCTTTGAATCAACAGAGTCGTCATCTTTGTACTTCTTCTTCTTTGATTCCTTTTCCCACAGAGGACAATTAGACATGTAGTGACCAGGTTTCTTGCATTTGTGGCAAGTTCTCTTCTTGTAGTCACGGGATGAGGAATCATCATTTCTTGAAGACTTTGCAAAACGGCCACGACGAGAGAACTTTTGGAATTTCCTCACGAGCATTGCTAGCTCCTGGCTCAGTTCTTCAGGATCACCAAGGCTACTACCAGAATCCTCAGCTTCGGACTCAGATACTGCCTTGGCCTTCAGTGCACGTGATCTTCCGTAGCATGATCCATAGAGATCTCTCTTTTCAGCAAGCTAGAACTCATGAGTATTTAGCCTCTAGAGGACATCAGCGGGATCAAGTGACTTGTAATCAGCTCGTTCTTGAATCATCAGTGCGAGGGTATCAAATGAGGTGTCAAGTGATCTCAGCAATTTCTTCACCACCTCATGATCGGTGATATTAATGGCACCAAGGGCTTGAAGCTCATTTGAGATGTCAGTGAGGCGATCGAAGGTTTGCTGAACATTTTTGTTGTCGTGTCTTTTGAAGCGATTGAAGAGGTTGCGAAGAACATCAACTCGGGAGTCACATTGAGATGACACTCCTTCGTTGACCTTGGATAGCCTGTCCCAAATCAGCTTAGCAGTTTCCAATGCACTCACTCTGCCGTACTGACCTTTGCTCAGATGGCCACATATGATATTCTTCGCTTGAGAATCGAGTTGCTTGAATCTCTTCACATCGGTAGCATTCAGAGACAGAGTGGCTGAGGGAACGCCATTTTCCACAACGTACCAGAGATCGTTATCAATTGCCTCAAGATGCATACGCATCTTGTTCTTCTAGTAGGGGTAGTCCGTCCCGTCAAAGGTAGGACACCCAGCCGAGACCTTGATCATACCTGCACTTGACATAACTAAAACTCCAGGCGGTTAAACCAAAATCACACAGAACAAGGGAGTAACTTGCTCTAATACCAATTGAAAGTGCGTTACGTCGACTAGAGGAGTGTGAATAGGCGATTTTTAAGAAATATTCACTGTGGAATTTCAGGGTGAGGAAATTCCTAAGCGAAGAACTACTTGCGGCGGAATAGGTACTCAGGTATAAAGCGAAACGGAGTAACAGCATAGTCATCATATGAAATGAAAGACAAGCACTGAGTATAGAAAGCGTAAACACAGGATAAGCAGGATGAAGCCAAACAGACTGAAGAATTAGGATTGAGGAAATAGAGAAAGTCTTCAATCAATGTCTTCAAGGAGTAATGATCAGGTACATCAACACATAACTGAGGAAATGAAAGGGTTGAGGAAGTTGCCTTGGTGAAGACAATGATTTGTTTGACCAGTTCCAATTATTGTGACAGTTTTACGTCTGGTTGGAGCAGCTAAGTTTTAAACTCAAGGACAGACAGTCCCGGACACACAGTCCTCACCGTATCCTCCTCGAGCTAAGATCACGCAAATCTCGCCCAATAGTAGTGGTAAGTCTTCACGGGTGACTTCCAAACCTTCACAAACTAGGTCACTCGGCAATCCACAATTCCTCTTGGATGCTCAGACCATGATGCCTAACCGTCTGGAGGATACATAGTCCTCAAAGGTAACAAGCATCGGTTCCACACAGGAACAATCTCTTCAGTGATGCTCAATCACTTTGGGGTTTGTAGGTTTGGGTTTGGGATTTGGGTTTTCCTCACTTGATGATTTTCGCTCAAAGTCCTCGGAGGATGGGATGCTCTCAAATGACCAGTGTCAGTTTCTCTTGGAGCAGCCAACCAGCTAGTGGTTGTAGGGGGCGGCTATTTATAGCCTAGGGAGCAGCCCGACATGATAAGACATAAATGTCCTTCAATGATATGACCGTTAGGTGGTAGATATTTTGGAATGGCTAGCGCGCGGCTCAGCAATGGTCAGATATTTTGAGGTTCGAATTCCTCAGGGCTATCATGTTCCTCACTGTGTAGGCAATCCGCACTGGTGAATTCCTAACTCCCCAGTCAGAACAAATTCCTCAGAGACTAGAAGATCTTCGTCTCTGGCACTGAAGAAATTGACTGAACTGATATGAGATTTCCAATGGCTTCACTCAAAGGATTGGGTAGGTGTAGGATTTTGATATGAGCATCACTTGGAAATATGTTTCCTTAGTATTACCTCGACCCCCTTTAATAGTACGGTGTTTCCTATGACTCAAGAAGAAGAAAATGAAACTACAAAAACAAAAGTCTTCACACTCCAGATTCCTCGCATGAATATCGAAGTCTTCAAGGTCACACCAATTTCTTCACTTTCAAAGTCTTCAGGAGAACCAAAGTCTTTAGCCGAAGACATTCATTTTTAGGGGTCGACTTTCACTGTAAATATCAACCTCCTCATTGACTTATAGAGCTTGTGTACACTCACAAACATATTAGTCCCTTAACCTATAAGTCTTCAATACACCAAAATCACTAAGGGGCACCAGATGCACTTACAGGTGCTGGATCATGAATTTCTAGAGGGGTTTAAACCCGTAAACATCGAGGCATACGACAGAATGACATACCCCGCAATCTGGATTGAGGACTTCATTCTTCACATACATTTGGATCACGGAGACGATCTCCACGCCATCAAATACCTCCCCCTCAAGTTGAAAGGACCAGCTCGACACTGGTTGAAAGGCCTCCCCGAAAATTCAATTGGAAGTTGGGAGGAACTCGACGACGCTTTCAGGGCTAATTTTCAAGGGACCTATGTCCGACCTCCGGATGCAGACGATTTAAGTCACATAATCCAACAACCCGGTGAGTCAGCCCGTCGTGCTTTGGAACAGATTTCTCACCAAGAAGAACCAAATCGTCGATTGTCCGGACACTGAAGCCCTATCAGCTTTCAAACACAGTGTCCGGGATGAATGGCTTGCCAGACACCTCGGCCAAGAAAAGCCGAGGACAATGGCAGCCCTAACAACTCTTATGACCCGCTTTTGCGCGGCGAGGACAGTTGGTTGGCCCGCAGCTGCACCAGCGACCCAGGCACATCCGAAATCAAGGATGGCAATGGAAAGCCGCGACGCAATAAAAACAAGCATCGAAATAACAAAGACATCCTAGATAACACGGCGGTAAACGCCGGATTCAGGGGCTCTAGACCCGGTCAACAGAAAAAGCCATTTAAAGGCAGCAGAGATGGACCATCCAACCTAAATAGAATTCTAGACATATCCTGTCAGATTCATGGCACCCCCGAGAAACCTGCGAATCACACCAACAAAGAATGTTGGGTCTTCAAGAAGGCCGACAAGTGATGACCCACAAGTGTAGGGGATCTATCGTAGTCCTTTTGATAAGTAAGTGTGTCGAACCCAACGAGGAGCAGAAGGAAATGATAAGCGGTTTTCAGTAAGGTTTTCTCTGCAAGCACTGAAATTGTAAGTAATAGATAGTTTTGTGATAAGATAAATTGTAACGAGTAACTAGCAATAAAAGTAAATAAGGTGCAGCAAGGTGGCCCAGTCCTTTTTGTAGCAAAAAGGATCAGCCTGTATAATTTCTTATAATGAGAAAAGCGCTCCCGAGGACACATGGGAATTATCGTCAAGCTAGTTTCATCACGTTCATATGATTCGCATTCAGTACTTTGATAATTTGATATGTGGGTGGACCGGTGCTTGGGTACTGCCCTTGCTTGGACAAGCATTCCACTTATGATTAACCCCTATTGCAAGCATGCACAACTACAACAAAAGTATTAAGGTAAACCTAACCGCAACATTAAACATATGGATCCAAATCAGCCCCTAATGAAGCAACACATCATCTAGTTATTACTTCCCAATGCCTTCCTCTAGGCCCAATAATGGTGAATGTCATGTAGTCGACGTTCACATAACACCACTAGAGGAAAGACAACATACATCTCATCAAAATATCGAACGAATACCAAATTCACATGACTACTAATAGCAAGACTTCACCCATGTCCTCAGGAACAAATGTAACTACTCACAAAGCATATTCATGTTCATAATCAGAGGTGTAATAATATGCATTAAGGATCTGAACATATGATCTTCCACCAAGTAAACCAATAAGTATAACCTACAAGGAGTAATCAACACTACTAGCAACCCACAAGTACCAATTTGTGGTTTTGGATACAAGATTGGATACAGGAGATGAACTAGGGTTTGAGAGGAGATGGTGCTTGTGAAGATATTGATGGAGATTGACCCTCTCCCAGTGGGAGGATCGTTGGTGATGATGATGGTGATGATTTCCCCCTCCCGGAGGGAAGTGTCCCCGGCAGGACAGCTCAGCCGGAGCTCTAGATTGCTTCCGCCAAGGTTCCACCTCGTGGCAGCGGAGTTTCGCCCCGTAAGCTTGCCCACGATTTTTCCAGGGTAAAAGCCTTCATATGGTGGAAGATGGACACCGGGGGACCACCAGGGGGCCTAGGAGACAGGGGGCGCCCAGTAAGGGTGGGCGCGCCCCCACCCTCCTGGCCAGGGTGTGGGCCCCCTGAGGTGTTTCTTTCGCTCAATAATTCTTAATAAATCCAAAAATAAGTTTCGTGGAGTTTTAGGTGTTTTGGAGCAGTGCAGAATAAGTTTCCAATGTTTGCTCCTTTTCCAGTCAGAATTCCAGCTGCCGGCATTCCCCCTCTTCATGGTAAACCTTATAAAATAAGAGAGAATAGCCATAAGTATTGGTATATAATGTGTAATAACAGCCCATAATGCAATAAATATTGATATAAAAGCATGATGCAAAATGGACATATCAACTCCCCCAAGCTTAGACCTCGCTTGTCCTCAAGCGGAAGCCGAAATCGAAAAATATGTCCACATGTTTAGAGATAGAGGTGTCGATAAAATAAAATACGGACATGAGGGCATCATGATCATTCTGATAACAACAATATAAATAGATTTTGTCATATGAATTCTTATGCTCCCGTAACAATCAATTCACAATGTCAAGCATGGTTCAGAAACTTCATTGAAAACTAACAAACTATAATCTCAGCCATTGAAGCAATTGCAATTTATCGTAACATCACAAAGAGTCAAGAATAGAGCTTTTTAGCAAGTCCACATACTCAACTATCATATAATCTTCTACAATTGCTAACACTCACGCAATACTTGTGGTTATGGAGTTTCAGCCGGACACTGAGAAAGATAGGGGCTTATTGTGTTGCCTCCCAATGTATTCACCTTTAGATGATGTCAACAATAATAGTCCATGCTAACGAACATCCAATTGGATATGTATATCATGATCTTTCAAACACGAGGAGCTTGACAAAGGATAAAATGAAAATGGGAAAAGGTGAAGATCACCTTGACTCAAGTACAAAGTAAAAACATAAAGTAAGAACATAAAGTAAAAGGTAGGCCCTTCGCAGAGGGAAGCAGAGGTTGTCATGCGCTTTTAGGGTTGGATACACAAAATCTTAGTACGAAAGAACGTCACTTTATATTGCCACTTGTGTATGGACCTTTATTATGCAGTTCGTTGCTTTTATTGCTTCCATAACAAGATCGTATAAAGCTTATTTTCTCCGCACTAATAAGTCATACATAATTAGAGAGCAATTTTTATTGCTTGCACCGATGACAACTTACTTGAAGGATCTTACTCAATCCATAGGTAGATATGGTGGACTCTCATGGCAAAACTGGGTTTAAGGATATTTGGAAGCACATGTAGTATCTCTACTTGGTGCTAGGAATTTGGCTAGCATGAGGGGGAAAGGCAAGCTCAACATGTTTGGAAGGTCAATGACAACATACTTTAACTGAGATGTGAGAAAACATAAACCATTACGCTGTCTTCCTTGTCCAACGTCAAATCTTTTAGCATGTCATGCTTAATGAGTGCTCACAATCATAAAAGATGTCCAAGATAATATATTTAAATGTGAACCTATCTTTCCTTATCACTTCCTATTAATTGCAACGATGACCAAAACCATGTTTATCAACTCTCAACAACTTTTAAGCCTCATACTTTCTATGTGTGAAGTCATCACTAACCAAAAAAATCAATATGAACTCTTTTATTCTTTTTACTCTTTCAAGATCATAGCCAGATAGCAAAGCCCTTGTCTCAACACTAATCTTTATTATAGATAACTAACGGACTCAATTACATAAAGAGATCACAAAGCAAAACTAGAAACTACTTGATATCAAAACTTCAATCTACTAGATCAAGATACTACTAAAAATGATCAAACTAAATAAAGCGGTAAAGATAGGAGTGTGATGATGATACGATACCGGGGTACCTCCCCCAAGCTTGGCAGTTGCCAAGGGGAGTGCCCATACTCATGTGATTATGTCTCCTTCTTCACGGTTGGTGTTATGATCTTTTTGGCGATGATGCCCTTCAGGATACGGTTCTCCTCCTCGAGCTTATTGATTTGTTGTTTGAGGTCCATAATTTCTTTACGGAGCTTACCCGTAACGGTTAGAGATCCCTTTACCCAAGGATGCTTCATAGCTTCTGGAGAACAAGTGATGCTCTTTTTCATATTTTCATAGCTTCTGGAGAACAAGTGATAATCTAAAGTTGGAAGGGATGACCGAATTTGGAATAGTTGAGTTGTGTAGTTCCCCCATGGTGAATTCTACTTGGAAACGAGAGGTAACTTCTTGATCTTCCCCCATGGCATCTATCCTTTTCAAGTCGGCCTCCATCTCATCCTCCGTTGATGGTCCAAAGTGATAAGCATAGCTATTTGCTCCTGGTCCCGGTGTTGGGTGAGACACCCGACTCTCCCCGATTGACTCTTGGGAAGACATCTTGCTCTTGATCTACAACAGGAAACAGCTCGAAACAAAAACAGAGGATATTATACGGTGGTCAAAACCTTCTAGAGTTTATATAATGAATTTTTACTGACCAAAATACGTAATGTGCAAGAAAATGGAGTCCGGGAGACACACGAGGTGTCCACGAGATAGGGGGCGCGCCCAGTAGGGGTGGGCGCGCCCTACACTCTCGTGGAGGCCTCGTGTCCTCCTCGGACTACTTCTTTCTTCCTAAAATTCTTAAATATTCCAAAACTGATAAAAATTGCCTTTAGAATTGTTTTGGAGTCGGTTTACTTACCGTACCACATACCTATTCCTTTTCGGAGTCTGAAACGTTCTAGAAAGTGTCCCTTATTTATTCCTCCGGGGTTATGGTTTCAATAATATTAGTTTCAACATTGATAGGATTACCTGAAGTATAATGTTTAATTCTTTGACCGTTCAACACCCTCGGACTTGTGCCTTCGAAGTTATTTATTTTTATTGCACCAGAACGATAGACCTCCTCGATAACGTAAGGACCTTCCCATTTAGAGAGAACTTTTCCTGCAAAAATTCTTAAACGAGAGTTGAATAATAATACATGATCACCTACATTAAACTCACGCTTTTGTATTATTTTGTCATGCCAATGTTTGACTTTTTTGTTGAATAGCTTGGCATTTTCATAGGCTTGGGTTCTCCATTCATCAAGTGAGCTAATATCAAACAAGCTCTTCTCACCAGCAAGTTTGAAGTCATAGTTGAGCTCTTTTATAGCCCAATATTCTTTATGTTCAAGTTCTAGAGGTAAATGACAAGCTTTTCCATAAACCATCTTATACGGAGACATGCCCATAGGATTTTTGTATGCAGTTCTATAGGCCCATAATGCATCATCAAGTTTTTTGGACCAATTTTTCCTAGATCTATTCACAGTCTTTTGCAAAATTAATTTGAGTTCTCTATTGCTCAACTCTACCTGACCACTAGACTGTGGGTGATAAGGAGATGCTATTCTATGATTAACATCATACTTAGCAAGCATCTTACGGAAAGCACCATGAATAAAATGTGAACGACCATCAGTCATAAGATATCTAGGGACTCCAAACCTCGGAAAAATAACTTCTTTAAGCATTTTAATAGAAGTGTTATGATCAGCACTACTAGTTGGAATAGCTTCCACCCACTTAGTAACGTAATCAAAAACAACTAAAATATGTGTATAACCATTAGAGGCAGGAAAAGGTCCCGTATAATCAAATCCCCAAACATCAAACGGTTCAATAACAAGAGAATAGTTCATAGGCATTTCTTGACGTCTACTAATATTACCAATTCTTTGACATTCATCACAAGATAAAACAAACTTACGGGCATCTTTGAAGAGAGTAGGCCAATAAAAACCGGATTGCAATACCTTATGTGCACTTCTGTCTCCAACATGGTGTCCTCCATATGATTCAGAGTGACACTTGCGTAGGATCTGTTCCTGTTCATGCTCAGGCACACAACGTCTAATAACACCATCTACTCCTTCTTTATAAAGGTGTGGGTCATCCCAAAAGTAATGTCTTAAATCATAAAAGAACTTTTTCTTTTGCTGGTATGTGAAACTAGGTGGTATAAATTTAGCAACAATGTAATTAGCATAACCAGCATACCAAGGAGCAGTAGGAGAAGCATTAACGACCGCTAATTGTTCATCAGGAAAGCTATCATCAATAGGCAGTGGGTCGTCAAGAACATTCTCTAACCTAGACAAGTTGTCTGCAACGGGGTTCTCATCTCCCTTTCTATCAATAATATGCAAATAAAATTCTTGGAGCAAAAGAACCCATCTAATGAGTCTAGGCTTAGCATATTTCTTTTCCATAAGATATTTAATAGCAGCATGATCAGTGTGAATAGTAACTTTGGAATCAACAATATAAGGTCTAAACTTATCACATGCAAACACAACTGCTAAGAATTCTTTTTCAGTTCTAGCATAATTTCTCTAGGCAGTATCAAGAGTCTTACTAGCATACTGGATAACATTCAATTTCTTATCAACTCTTTGCCCTAGAACAGCACCTACGGCATAATCACTAGCATCACACATAATTTCAAAAGGTAAATTCCAATCAGGTGGCTGTACAATAGGTGCGGTGATCAAAGCTTTCTTAAGTATTTCAAATGCTTCTACACAATCATCATCAAAGACAAAAGGAATATCTTTTTGCAATAAATTATTCAGGGGCCTAGAGATTTTAGAAAAGTCCTTAATGAACCTCCTATAAAAACCGGCATGACCAAGGAAACTTCTTATACCTTTTATGTCCTTGGGACATGGCATCTTTTCAATAGCAGCAAGTTTAGCTTTATCAACTTTAATACCTCTCTCGGAGATCTTGTGCCCCAAGACAATGCCTTCGTTAACCATAAAGTGGCACTTTTACCAATTCAAGATGAGACTAGTGTCTTTGCATCTCTACAAAACTCGATCTAGATTGCTCAAGCAATCATCAAAAGAAGATCCATAAATGGAGAAATCATCCATGAATACTTCACAAATCTTTTCACAGAAGTCAGAGAATATAGCCATCATACATCTTTGAAAGGTAGCCGGTGCATTACATAAACCAAAAGGCATACGTCTATAAGCAAAAGTACCGAAAGGGCAAGTAAATGTAGTTTTTGATTGATCCTCCGCTGATACAGGTATTTGAGAGAAACCAGAATAACCATCTAGTAAGCAGAAATGTGTGTGTTTGGATAGTCTTTCTAGCATTTGATCAATAAAAGGTAAAGGATAATGATCTTTCTTAGTAGCTTTATTTAATTTACGGAAATCAATTACCATCCTATAACCTGTAATAATTCTTTGCGGAATCAACTCATCTTTATCATTAGGAACAACAGTAATACCTCCCTTTTTAGGAACACAATGGACAGGGCTTACCCATTCACTATCAGCATCGGGATAAATTATACCTGCCTCGAGGAGCTTCAATATCTCATTTCTTACCACTTCTTTCATCTTAGGATTTAATCTTCGTTGAGGATCTCTAACTGGTCACCTTCCTCCAAACTAATTTTGTGTTGACATAACGTGGGACTAATTCCCTTAAGATCATCAAGAGTATATCCAATAGCAGCGCGGTGCTTCTTCAGAGTTTTCAATAATCTTTTCTCTTCCTGCTCTGAAAGGTTAGCACTAATAATAACATGATAGATCTCCTTTTCATCAAGATAAGCATATTTAAGATTATCAGGTAATGGTTTTATCTCAAACACGAGATCACCCTTGGGTGGAGGAGGATCCCCTAAAATTTCAACATGTAAATTATGTTTCGGGATAGGTTCCTATTTAAGGAATGCCTCATCTATTTCCCTTCTTTCTTTCATGAATATATCATTTTCATGATCTAGCAAGTATTGTTCTAGCGGATCAGTAGGAGGTCCGGCAATAGAAGCAAGTCCAATTATTTCATCCTTACTAGGTAATTCTTTATCACAAGGTTGTCTACGAAATTTAGCAAAGTTAAACTCATGAGTCATATCATCCAAGCCAATCGTAACGACATCCTTTTCGTAATCAATCCTAGCTTTAACAGTGTTCAAGAAAGGTCTACCAAATATAATGGGACAAAAGTCATCTTGAGGGGAAGTAAGAACAAGAAAATCAGCAGGGTATTTCACCTTCCCACACGAGACCTCAACATCTCTAACAACCCCAATTGGTGAAATAGTATCTCTATTAGCAAGCTTGATAGTAACATCAATATTTTCTAACTCAACAGGTGCAATGTCATGCATAATTTATTTATATAAATCATAGGGTATTGCACTAGCGCTAGCACCCATATCACATAAGCCGTGATAACAATGATCTCCTATTTTAAAAAAAATAGCAAGCATGCCTACAACGGGTCTATGTATCTTAGCATCTAGTTTTGCAATATTAGCAGTTTCACCACAAAAGTAAATAACATGCCCATCTAAATTATCATCCAAGAGATCCTTAACCATAGCAATACTAGGTTCAACTTTGATTTTCTCAAGAGGTGTATAAGTTCTAGTATTACTCTTGCGAACAACAGTCGAAGTTTTAGCATGATCCTTTATCCTACCAGGAAAAGGTGGTTTCTCAACATAAGTAGTAGGAATAATTGGATCACTATAAGTGATAGTCTTTTCTTCAACTCTAATAGGTGCAACTACCTTTACTATAATGGGAGGATTATATTTAAACCACTTATCCTTAGGGAGATCAACGTGAGTAGCAAAAGATTCATAGAAAGAAGCTACTATCTCAGAATCAAGTCCATATTTAGCGCTAAATCCACAGAAAACATCGGTATCCATAAAAGATTAAACACAATCAAACTTAGGTGTCATACCTGACTCCTTACCATCGTCGGAACCTCAATCTTCAAAGTTGCGTTTAATTCTTTCCAATAAGTCCCATTTGAATTCAATAGTCTTCAGCATATAAGAACCAGCACAAGAAGTATCGAGCATGGTGCGATCATTGAGAGAAAGCCAAGCATAAAAAATTTTAATAATCATTTCTCTGGAGAGCTCATGATTGGGGCATGAATATAACATTGACTTAAGCCTCCCCCAAGCTTGAGCGATGCTTTCTCCTTCGCGAGACCAGAAATTATATATGTAATTACGATCAACGATGAACAAGATGCATAGGATAGAACTTCTGGTGAAATTCCAACTTCAATCGCTTATAATTCCAAGATACCGTATCATCACATAGCCTAAACCATGTCAATGCATCTCCCTTCAAAGATAAAGGGAAGAGCTTCCTTTTGACAACATCATCGGGAATACCTGCAAGCTTAAATAATCCACAAACTTCATCCACAAAGATAAGGTGTAAATCGGGATGCAATGTTCCATCTCTTGCAAATGGATTAGCTAGCAGTTTATCTATCATACCCGAAAGAATTTCTAAGTGAAAATTCTCAATAGGTTCAGTGGGTAGAGGAGCAACTCTTTGCTCTACTGGTCGGGGCAAAGATGCACCGAACAAGCCCCTCGAAGGATTAGTTTCCATAGTAACTAGTAACAGAAAATTTCAGCACAGTACATAAATGTTTCCTTACCAAGTTCCACTCACCAAAACCGCTACACTCCTCGGCAACGGCACCAGAAAAGAGTCTTGATGAACCACAAGTTTAGGGGATCTATCGTAGTCCTTTCGATAAGTAAGAGTGTCAGATCCAACGAGGAGAAGAAGGAAATGATAAGCGGTTTTCAGTAAGGTTTTCTCTGCAAGCACTGAAATTGTAAGTAATAGATAGTTTTGTGATAAGATAAATTGTAACGAGTAACAAGCAATAAATGTAAATAACATGCAGCAAGGTGGCCCAATCCTTTTTGTAGCAAAGGATAAGCCTGGACAATTTCTTATAATGAGAAAAGCGCTCCCGAGGACACATGGGAATTATCATCAAGCTAGTTTCATCACGTTCATATGATTCGCGTTCGGTGGTTTGATAATTTTATATGTGGGTGGACCAGTGCTTGGGTACTGCCCTTGCTTAGACAAGCATCCCACTTATGATTAACCCCTATTGCAAGAATCCACAACTAAACAAAAGTATTAAGGTAAACCTAACCACAACATTAAACATATGGATCCAAATCAGCCCCTAACGAAGCAACGCATAAACTAGGGTTTAAGCTTCTGTCACTCTAGCAACCCATCATCTACTTATTAATTCCCAATGCCTTCCTCTAGGCCCGATAATGGTGAAGTTCATGTTGTCGATGTTCACATAACACCACTAGAGGAAAGACAACATACATCTCATCAAAATATCGAACGAATACCAAATTCACATGACTACTAATAGCAAGACTTCACCCATGTCCTCAGGAACAAACGTAACTACTCACAAAGCATATTCATGTTCATAATCAGAGGTGTAATAATATGCATTAAGGATCTGAACATATGATCTTCCACCAAGTAAACAAATAAGTATCAACTACAAGGAGTAATCAACACTACTAGCAACCCACAAGTACCAATTTGTGGTTTTTCATACAAGATTGGATACAAGAGATGAACTAGGGTTTGAGAGGAGACTGTACTGGTGAACATGTTGATGGAGATTGACCCTCTCCCGGTGGGAGGATCATTGGTGATGACGATGGTGATGATTTACCCCTCCCGGAGGGAAGTATCCCCGGCAGGATAGCTCTGCCGGAGCTCTAGATTGGTTCCGCCAAGGTTCCGCCTCGTGGCGGCGGAGTTTCGTCTCGTAAGCTTGCCCACGATTTTTTCCAGGGTAAAAGACTTCATATAGCGGAAGATGGACACCGGGGGGGCACCAGGGGGCCTAGGAGACAGGGGGCGCGCCCAGTAGGGGTGGGCGCCCCCCCCACCCTCCTGGCCAGGGTGTGGGCCCCCTGAGGTGTTTCTTTCGCTCAATATTTCTTAATAAATCCAAAAATAAGTTTCGTGGAGTTTCAGGTCTTTTGGAGCAGTGCAGAATAGGTTTCCAATGTTTGCTCCTTTTCCAGCCAGAATTCCAGCTGCCGGCATTCCCCCTCTTCATGGTAAACCTTATAAAATAATAGAGAATAGCCATAAGTATTGGTATATAATGTGTAATAACAACCCATAATGCAATAAATATTGATATAAATGCATGATGCAAAATGGACGTATCAGCAAGGTAAACGCCGGACACAAGGGGAGGGAGCCGCCAAGTGAAGACGACGACGAACCTCGTCAGCCGAACACTGGGGGACAGAAAAAAATTTCCACCAGAGGTCAAAACAGTGAACATGATCTACATCACCCACATACCAAAAAGGAAGTGCAAATGCGCACTCCGAGACGTATACGCTATAGAGCCCATCGCCCCCAAATTCAACCCATGGTCGGCCTGCTTGATCACCTTCGATCGCAGGGATCATCCGACTAGTATCCGGCATGGAGGTTCGGCCGCTTTGGTACTCGACCCAATAATTGGCGGATACCATCTCACCCGAGTCCTCATGGATGGCGGCAATAGTCTTAATCTGATATATCAGGACACTGTCCGCAAGATGGGGATAGGCCCGTCAAGAATCAACCAAAGCAGTACTACCTTTAAAGGAGTAATACTAGGTGTGGAGGCCCGCTATACGGGCTCTCTAACATTAGAGGTTGTATTCGGTTCTCCTGACAACTTTCGAAGCGAAGAACTAATCTTCGACATCGCCCCGTTCCGAAGCGGCTATCATGCACTACACTAAAGAACGACCTTCGCTTGTTTCAATGTAGTACTGCATTACGCTTATCTCAAACTGAAGATGCCCGGTCCACGCGGCGTCATCACTATCAGCGGCAACACAGAGTGCTTTCTTCGCGCGGAAGACTACGTGGCGGCTCTAGCAGCCGAACCAGCGAATGGCCTCTCCAACCCAAGTAACTGATTGGTCTTCAAGACCACGGACACGGCTAGACGCAGCCCAGATAAACCTGAGCTTGATTAATGGCTATGCCCCCATACGAGATGCTGGGGGCCGCCCGCATGTAAAGGGTCCATAGTTCGGCTTGATCCCACTTACACTCAAAAAATTGAATTTTCATGGTTCATTAAGTTTAACCGACTTTACGCATGATCACACAAGAGTCTTTCACCTAGGTTTTTCTTTTTTTAATAGGTGATCATCGTGCTACACCCTCCAAAGATACGGCAAAATGGAGACAAAGGCGCAGACATGCAGCAGGGCCCCGTCCAAAGGTTTCTTTTTATACTAAGACCCTGCGTAAACCTTTTTTATTGGCTCTTGTTGTCTCACCACCTCTTAGCACTTAACATGCCCAAGAGGAATACCAGCTTTACCGGCGAACTTATGATTCGCCGTTGTAAAATAGACATTACAGAAGCAATAACCAGTGTGAGATCTATGCTCTCACCACGGGCGCTCTTTCGTCGCGCCGGATTGATGCACGTACTTGGAAATTCCGGGTTCATCATCGAGGGCGTTACTCAGCCCAATATATGTTGTAAAGTCCAAATACCTTCGGGAGTGTTCGATGTCGTGAGTTTTGCCTTATATGCATCAGCTCCGAATCATTGATATGTCTCCAACGTATCTACTTTTTCAAACACTTTTTCCCTTGTTTTGGACTCTAACTTGCATGATTTGAATGAAACTAACCCGGCCTGACGCTATTTTTAGCAGAACTGCCATGGTGTTGCTTATTGTGCAGAAAATAAAAGTTCTCGGAATGACCTGAAAATCCACGGAGATAACTTTTGGAAAATATAAAAAATACTGGCGAAAGAATCAAGGCCAGGGGGCCCACACCCTGTCCATGATGGTGGGGGGCGCGCCCTCCCCCCTGGGCGCCCCCTGTCTCGTGGGCCCCTTGATGCTCCACCAACCTCAACTCCAGCTCCTTATATTCCATTTCGCAGAGAAAAAAATCAGGGAGGAAGTTTCATCACGTTTTAGGATACGGAGCCGCCGCCAAGCCCGAATCTCTCTTGGGAGGGCTAATCTGGAGTCCGTTCGGGTCTCCGGAGAGGGGGATTCGTCGCCGTCCTCATCATCAACCATCCTTAGTCACCAATTTCATGATGCTCACCGCCGTGCGTGAGTAATTCCATCATAGGCTTGCTGAAGGGTGATGGGTTGGATGAGATTTACCATGTAATCAAGTTAGTTTTGTTAGGGGTTTGATCCCTAGTATCCACTATGTTCTGAGATTGATGTTGCTATGACTTTGGTATGCTTAATGCTTGTCACTAGGGCCTGAGTGCCATGATTTCAGATTTGAGCCTATTATGTTTTCATGAATATATGTGAGTTCTTGATCCTATCTTGCAAGTCTATAGTCACCTATTATGTGTTATGATCCGACAACCCCAAAGTGACAATAATCAGGATACTTCTCGGTGATGACCGTAGTTTGAGGAGTTCATGTATTCACTATGTGTTAATGCTTTGGTCCGGTACTCTATTAAAAGGAGGCCTTAATATCCCTTAGTTTCCACTAGGACCCCGCTGCCACGGGAGGGTAGGACAAAAGATGTCATGCAAGTTCTTTTCCATAAGCACGTGTGACTATATTCGGAATACATGTCTACATTACATTGGTGAACTGGAGCTAGTTCTGTGTCACCCTATGTTATAGCTATTACATGAGGAATCGCATCCGACATAATTATCCATCACTGATCCAATGCCTACGAGCTTTTCACATATTGTGCTTCGCGTATTTACTTTTCCATTGCTACTGTTACAACTACTACACAACTGCTATCTTTACTTTTACCACTGTTACCATTACTATCATACTACTTTGCTACTAAATACTTTGCTGCAGATACTAAGTTATCCAGGTGTGGTTGGATTGACAACTCAACTGCTAATACTTAAGAATATTCTTTGGCTCCCCTTGTGTCGAATCAATAAATTTGGGTTGAATACTCTACCCTTGAAAGCTGTTGCGATCCCCTATACTTGTGGGTTATCAAGACTAATTTCTGGAGCCGTTGTCGAGGAGCATAGCTCTATTCTTTGAGTCACTTGGGATTTATATCTGTTGATCACTATGAGGAACTTGAAAGACGAAAGAACTAAGATTTTTCCCTCAACTACGAGGGGAGGTAAGGAACTGCCATCTAGCTCTGTACTAGATTCTCCTTCTGTTTTGAGTAAGCTTGTGACACCTAAACCTGCTACTGCTATGAATTCTGATATGTCGCATGTTATTGATGATGCCGCTTCTGTTTATGCATGATACTTATGATGAAACTACTTCTGTGCGTGTTACTACTTTGCCATTAGGTGAATTTCTTGATGACCAACTTGCTAGGGTTAGAGAGGATGAACTTATTAATGATGATATTATTGATGATAGTGATGATGAAAGTTCTCCCCCTGATTATGAATTGCCTGTTGTTCCTGAGGGTTATGTTATGGATGAAGAAGCTGCTAGAGCTATTTTTGCTTGCAAGGATAGATACGATCTTAAGAAGTTATTAGCTAAATGGAAGTTGCAATCTCTTAATGCTAGAATGAAACCTGACCCTGCTTTTGCTACTTCACCTATCTGTGTTAGTGATAAGGATTATGAATTCTCTGTTGATCCTGAGATTATTACTTTGGTTGAATCGATCCTTTTTATGGCCTTGAATCTGAAACTGTTGTGGCACATCTTACCAAGTTAAATGATATAGCCACCCTGTTTACTAATGATGAGAAGTCTCGCTATTATTATATCCTTAAGATATTTCCATTCTCATTAAAGGGTGATGCTAAAACTTGGTTTAATTCTCTTGATCCGGGTTGTGTGCGTAGTCCCCAGGATATGATTTATTACTTCTTTTCTAAATATTTCCCTGCTCATAAGAAACAAGCTGCCTTGCGGGAAATATATAATTTTGTGCAAATCGAAGAAGAGAGTCTCCCACAAGCTTGGGGGAGGCTTCTCCAATTACTTAATGCTTTGCGTGATCACCCTCTTAAGAAAAATGAAATACTTGATATCTTTTATAATGGACTAACCGATGCTTCCAATGACTACTTGGATAGTTGTGCTAGTTGTGTTTTCAGGGAAAGAACAGTCGACCAAGCTGAATTACTATTGAATAATATGTTGACTAATGACAACAATTGGACTCTTCCTAAGCCAATTCCTGAGCCAATTGAGCCAACTCCTGAGCCTATACCTAAACTAACTCCGAAGAAGAGGGGTGTTCTATTTCTCAGTCCTGAAGATATGCAAGAGGCAAAGAAATAAATGAAAGAAAAAGGTATTAAAGCTGAAGATGTTAAGAATTTACCTCCTATTGAAGAAATACATGGCCTTAATATACCGCTTGTTGAAGAAACACATTGTCTTGATAACCCGAACAGGTAGTAAAGGTAAATTATCTCTATAGATATGATAAAGTTGAAATTCCTTCTACTAAATTCCATAGCACATGCTTAGATGAATTTGATGACTTTATGGCTAGGCAAGAAAGTTTTAATGCTTATGTTGGTAGAGAATTAAAAAATAATGCTTTCGAGATAGGACGCTTGAGTGATTATATGGCTAGAGTTAAAGGTGAACTTAAACTCATTAGCAAATATGCTTCTATGGTTACCACTCAAGCTGAGCAAGTACTTAAAGCTCAAAGTGATTTGCTCGATGAATTAAATAATAAACATGACGTTGCTGTTAGAGTGGCTACTAGAACTGGTAGAATGACTCAGGAACCTTTGTATCGTGAACGTCACCCTAAGAGAATCGAGCAGGATTCTCAGAGAAATAATTTAGAGGCACCTAGTTCTTCTAAAGAGAAGAAAAAGAAAAATGATAGGACTTTGCATGCTTCTAGTGAACCTGTTGTAGACACACCTGAGAATCCCAATGATATTTCTATTTCTGATGCTGAAACACAATCAGGTGATGAAAATGAACCTAGTGATAATGTCGGTGTACTAGAGTAGGGGTACCCTAGTATCCCGAACTTGTGCACGGGCAGTTGCAGCCACCCGCGGCAAGGCTTGCCGGGTGACCGCCAAGGTCCTCCGCGGTTCCTGTGGATCCATTTAAGAGCAAAGTATCCAAGCCAAGGAGACAAGGCCCCAACAAGAGGAGCTTGCCGGGAAGGCCCACCAAGGCATCTCAAGGAGTTCGCCGCGACGCGCCATGCGTCCCGGCAAGGCCCGGGGAGCGACAAGCCTCCGGATGCGACAAGACAACGACCGCGGCAAGGCACTTGCCGCGGTGCGCTACCACCCTGTACCTACGCTCCAGCGCATCCACCAACGTGACGCCCTGGGGCCTTTCCAGGCGCGCGTGGTGAGAGGCTGTGTAGCCAGCGGTGCGCGGTGGCAAGCGGCGCTGACAAGATTGCCATCGTGGCGAGCGGTGGTGTCCCTGACGGTCCCTGTTTGCACTGTTTGGGCGACGTAGACGGGCATTTAATGTCTTTGTCCCCTGTCGTCAGGGTTAGGTATGATACACTGTACAGGTAGCTGTACCAACCGCAAGTCCTTTTCCATTTTTACCCTTGTCTACGTTGCCACCTGTCGGTGACCCCTTGAGCATATAAAAGGAGGCCCATGCGCAACGTAGAGGGGGGTTCGGAAGGTTCGAAGCCAGAAAACACTCACGCTCGATCTCGTTAGCAGCTAGAGTGTACTGTAGTACTCAGCGCTCCCGAGCAAGAACTCAATACAATCAGACAAGCAGCAGTAGGAGTATTATCTCTCCGGAGAGCTCCGAAGCTGGGTAAACCGCTCGTGTGCTTTGCCTCGATCTGCTCTTCGTGCGATCTCCGCCCCCCGCCGAACCGAAAGGGACTCGGTCCGCCGGTCCCATAGGTGTTCGTGGATCAGTTTCCCCGACATCTTTGGCGCGCCAGGTAGGGGGCGTCGAGATTGTGTGAACCTGATCCGGCGTTCACGCGAGCTAGATCTTCATCTTCTTCATCGACATGCCATCGAAGAAGAAGGCTTCAGAGGCAGCTGTTCCATCCGCGTTGATCCCACCGCCACCGGAGCAAGCGGGTGGTGGGGTAGACGCCGGCGGAAGAACGGACGCCGACGAGGGAGCGCACGGTGATGCCAGGTCCAAGGACAAGGCTGCACAGACCTCGGCGTCTGTACATGTTCCGTGCCCATCTCAGGAGGCGCAGGACCGACAGCGTCATGGTATTCGCAGTACCATACGTTTGTTGGACCAAGATCGAGCTGGTGGATCTCGGGGTGCTCAAGACCAGCATGCACGCCAACGTGCTGGCATGAGCGAGACACGGTCGCCTGGACGGGATACTGCTCCTTCTAACACAGTTAGAAGTCCGAGCACATCCCGCTCCTCACACCGTTCGCCACTACCGCCCACCACTCCAGCAGAAGCTTTGGCGAGAGCTCAACTGCTCCTGGATTACCCTCCAACGGCGGACAAGACCGATCAATGGAGGGCCACCATTCAGAGTCTCATCGGCTTCGCCAACAGCGACACTCCGCGACCGCCGAGTACGACGCTGCCGCGGCAGGACCGCCAGGCGCGAGCCGATGGCAACGGAACCGGTGGGGGTGCGACCACTATGCACTCTCCACCCCGAAGGCCAAGATCGCCGACTCGCCGGATCCACCTCGACAGTGACTCCACCGCATCATCGGATCCACGAGCTCGTCGCGATCAACGCCAAGTTCTTCGCGAACGACAGCAAGAAGACGCTCGTACTCGCATCGAGCGCCAAAGAGAAGCGCGGCGTCAATCTGACCAGCGCGCTGGGCCCTCTGTCGACATGCATGCGCCAGGGGAACCAGGCGACTTGCCGTACGCGGTAGGTTGCCCTGCGTTCACTCGTGAGCTGCAGCAAGTCCAGTGGCCCAGCAAGAAGAATTTCAAGCCAGACGTACCAGAGAAGTATGACGGCAAGACGCATCCGTCGGAGTTCCTCAGCATCTACACCATCGCGGTGCAAGCTGCCGGGGGACGGGACGACAAGATCCTTGCCAACTACTTCCCACTGGTGCTCAAGCCCAACGTCAGATCCTAGCTCATGCACTTGCCGGACAACTCCATATCCTCTTGGGCCGATCTATGCCATCAGTTTGTCGGCGCCTTTACAGGCGGCCACAAGCCTCCTGGCCAAGAAAGCGACCTTCATCTGCTTGCCAGAAGGAAGGAGAGCCCCTACGCAAGTACATTCAAAGATTCAGTCGCGTACAGCACAACATCCCAGATGTCCACCCTGCCGCGGTAATCAGCGCATTTCATCAGAACATGCGGAACCGCAGGATGCAGGAGGAGATGGCGATGTGCAAGATCAGAGACGTCACTGAGCTATATGCCCTGGCCGACAAGTGTGCGCGTGCTGAGGAGGGGAGGAAACTCCCCGGAGAGAATACAGAAGCAGCAGGATCAGATAGTGAGGGGACCGCCCCGGCAAAGAAAAACCGGCGGCGGAACAACAGGAAGAAGAAAGGCAAAGATGTGCTAGTCGTTGAGCAGTCCGGCAAAGGAGGTGGCGCCAAGAAAGCCAAAGCTGGTAGCTCCGACGGTAACAACTGCCAGGCTGTGGCGGTCGCCGACAAGCAGGACGGCACCAACAAGCAGTACTGCAAGATCCACCGCACTAAGGGCCATGACCTCCAGAGCTGCAAGAAGGTCGAGCAGCTTGTGGAACAGCAAAAGGCTGAATACGAGCGGCGCGACAAGGAGAAAGCCCAGGAAGGTGCTGGAGGAGCCAGCAAGAAGCGTCCCGGCCGAGGGGGACGCCGCGGCAAGGCCAAGCAGTGGCAAGGAGACAGACCTCCCCGCGGCCACGACGAGGATGAAGATGACGACGACGACGAAGACATGGATGACGATGAGACCGATGAGCAGGAGTTCCAGAAAGCCACAGAGGTCCTGTGCGTTGACGGCGGTGCTTCTTTGCATACTTCACACCGCCAACTCAAGCAGTGGGTGCAGGAAGTCAATGCAGCAGAACCACCCGTCGAGTCACGCAAGCCTCTGAAATGGTCCAGCACGCCTATCATCTTTGATATTGAGGACCACCCTGATCGCATAACTGCGGTCGGGTGCTTGCCGATGTTGGTTTCACCAACTATCCGCAACCTCAAGGTCACTAAGATGCTAGTTGACGGCGGGGCCGGCTTGAACTTGATCTCCTCCGCGGTACTCCAGAAACTCTAGATCCCTGATAGCGAGCTCGAAGAGACCGGCACGTTCCAAGGAATCAATCCGGGGAGGAGCAAGCCGAAGGGGAAGATCACGTTGCCCGTGACATTTGGCAGCGAGTTGAACTTCAGAACTGAGAGGGTCACTTTTGACGTCGCTGACTTTCCATTGCCTTACAATGGGATACTCGGCCGTCCAGCACTCGCCAAGTTCATGGCAGCCTCTCACTATGCATACAACGTACTGAAGATGCCAGGCCCGATAAGTGTCATCTCTGTCCCTGGCGACAAGAAGCCCTTATCTGCGCCGACAAGATCTACCAGGAAGCATCAGCCGCAGTGGATCGCAAACCACTTGCTGTTGAAGCTCCCGGGGCGAAGAAGAAGACCAAGTCCGGTAAGAGTTCTAATGCCCACTCCGGCAAGCGCACCTCTCCGGAGTGCTGCGCTACCGTCGAGGACGCACCATCGAGCTCCACCGGCAAGTAAGAAGGCAATGGCAGCTCCATCGGAGACCAAGAAGGTGTCCGCCAAGGAGGACGGCACTGGTGGTACCTTCACCATCAGTGCCACTCTCGACCCTAAATAGGAAAGCGCGCTCGTTGCTTTCCTGCGGGCGAACGTCGACGTGTTTGCGTGGCAACCGTCTGACATCCCCGGTGTTCCCAGGAAAGTAATTGAGCACCACCTGGCCGTCTGTCCTGATGCGCGGCCCGTCAAGCAGAAAGTCAGGAAACAAGCAGTGGAGCGCCAAGAATTCATCGCAGAAGAAATCAAGAAGTTGGAAGCAGCAGGCCTTGTCAGAGGAGTGCTCCATCCTACGTGGTTGGCCAATCCTGTTGTCGTGCGCAAAGCCAACGGGAAATGGAGGCTTTGTATCGACTTTACCGATGTCAATAAAGCTTGTCCCAAAGACCCATTTCCCTTGCCGCGCATCGACCAGATTGTTGACTCCACGGCCGGATGTGACTTGCTTTCATTTCTTGATGCATACTCAGGATATCATCAGATCTTCATGGCAGAAGAGGATGAGGAGAAGACCGCATTCATCACCCCGTGTGGCACGTACTGTTTCATACGGATGCCTTTCGGTTTGAAGGATGCTGGTTCAACATTTGCAAGGGTAGTCCACCACGCTTTTGAGCCACAAATGCACAGAAATGTGGAAGCCTACATGGATGACATAGTGGTCAAGAGCAAGGACAAGGCGACTCTGATTCAAGATTTAGATGAAACCTTTGCAAATCTGCGCAAGATCAACCTCAAGCTTAACCCCAAGAAGTGTGTGTTTGGAGTCCCCTCCGGCAAGCTTCTCGGGTTCTTCGTCTCTCAGCAGGGAATTGAAACCAATCCCGACAAGATCAAGGCCATCGAGCAGATTGAAGCACCAAAGCGCGTCAGGGATGTACGAAGACTTGCCGGTTGCATAGCTGCTCTCAGCAGGTTTATCTCTAGGTCTGCTGAGCGCGCCCTGCCATTTTTCAAAATATTAAAAAAGGCAGGTCCAACGAAATGGACTCCGGAAGTGGAGGCTGCGCTGCAGGACTTGAAGAGATACCTGTCCTCCACTCCAACACTTGTCGCACCTAAACCACAAGAGAAGTTGCTGCTATATATAGCGGCAACCAATCAAGTGGTTAGTGCTGCGTTAGTAGCAGAGAGGGAGGCGGATGATGAGCCAGCAACCACGGCAGATGCATCCAGCGACAAGCAGGGGGCTTCACTGGCAAGCTCTGGTCCCGACAAAGATGGATCTGCGCAGGCGCATGGGAAGATGCAAAAAAGGATGGTGCAGCGCCCAGTTTACTTTGTCAGTTTCCTTCTGCAGGGGGCTAGGTCAAGGTACTCTGGTGTGCAGAAATTGCTTTTCGGCCTTCTCATGGCCTCGAGAAAGCTGCGCATTACTTCCAAGCACATGAGATCACAGTCGTCACTCGTTTTCCGCTGAAGAGGATACTGCAGAATCCAGAAGCAACAGGCAGGATTGTCGAGTGGGCACTAGAACTGTCAAGCTTTGGCCTCAAGTTCGAGAGCACTTCAACTATCCAAAGCAGGGCATTGGCGGAGTTCATAGCAGAATGGACGCCAACACCAGATGAAGAAATTCCGGAGACAAGCATCCCCGTCAAGGAAGCAAGCAAAGAGTGGCTGATGTACTTTGATGGTGCCTTTTCGCTGCAAGGCGCCGGTGCGGGCGTACTACTTGTCGCACCCACCGGAGAACACCTCAAGTATATAGTCTAGATGCACTTTCCCAAGGAGCAAGCAACGAACAATACCGCAGAGTATGAAGGCTTGCTTGCCGGTCTTAGGATCGCGGCAGACCTTGGGATTAAGAAGCTCATTGTCAGGGGTGACTCGCAGCTTGTCGTCCGCCAAGTGAACAAGAATTATCAGAGTCCATTGATGGAAGCTTACGTTGATGAAGTGAGAAAGCTAGAAGAGCACTTTGACGGCCTACAGATGGAACATGTTCCAAGAGCTCAGAATGACATTGCTGATGGCCTGTCGAAGTGCGCCGCACTTAAGTTACCTGTGGAACCAGGAATCTTTGTGCTCAAGCTGACTCAACCGTCTGTAACACCGCCAACTGGATAGAGCAAGAAGAGGAAGTTGATTTTTGGTGACTATTTTCCGGCAGAGCTCCCCGAAGCCGCCGCCAAGAAGGTCCCCAAGATCGACGCCAAGTGTGCTGAGGAGCAGTATGCTCCGGCGAGCCTTAGGGTTTGTCCCGTTGAAGCAGACGCTCCCGACAAGTTTTGCTCCGGCAAGCTTGCCGGGGAACGTCAAGCTCCGGCTGAGCCGCAGGTTCTCGCCGTAGAAGCGGATGTTCCCGCAGCAGCAGATGCGCCTTTAGTCCTTGTTGTCGAGTTGCAGGCTCCAACATGGGCACAGCAGATTGTCCGTTTCCTTCAGACAGGAGAACTTCCCGAAGAGCAAGAAGAAGCGGAAAGAGTAGCCCGGCGGTCAAGTATGTACCAGTTTGTTGACAACACACTGTACAGAAGAAGACTCAACAGTGTGAAATTGAAGTGTATTCACCGGGAAGATGGACAAAAGCTGTTGGCAGAGATACATGGAGGCATATGTGGTCACCACATTGGCGCAAGAGCACTTGCCGGCAAAGCGTTCCGGCAAGGTTTCTTTTGGCCGACAGCCCTCCAGGATGCAACTGCACAAGTAACCAAGTGTGAAGCGTGCCAGTTCCATTCCAAGCAGATACACCAGCCAGCTCAAACTCTCCAGACGATCCCTTTATCCTGGCCATTTTCGGTCTGGGGGCTCGACATCCTCGGCCCTTTTCCCCGAGCTATCGGGGGCTTTGAATACTTGTATGTTGCAATCGACAAGTTCACAAAGTGGCCGGAAGTGGAACTAGTGAGGAAGGTGACAGCACAGTCAGCAGTCAAGTTCTTCAGGTCGATTGTTTGCCGTTTCGGGATCCCTAACAGGATCATTACCGACAACGGCACACAATTCACGAGTCGCACCTTCATGCAGTACGTCCAAGATCTTGGCGCCAAGGTCTGCTTCACTTCTGTTGCTCATCCGAGAAGCAATGGTCAAGCGGAGAGGGCAAATGCTGAAGTGCTGCGCGGGCTCAAGACCAGGACTTTCGACAGGCTGCGCACGTGCGGAAAGAACTGGATTGAGGAGCTGCCGGTGGTTCTTTGGTCGGTCAAGACGACACCAAATCGAGCCACCGGCCAGACGCCTTTTGCTCTAGTCTATGGAGCAGAGGCAGTTCTCCCCACGGAACTCGTATACGGGTCACCTCGAGTGCTCGCTTATGATGAGCTTGAGCAAGAGCAGCTGCGACAAGACGACGCGCTGCTCCTTGAGGAGGACCGTCTTCAGGCTGCTGTACGAGCTGCTCGATACCAGCAAGCTTTGCGCCGCTACCATAGGCGCAAAGTTAATGCCAGAAGTCTCGAGGAAGGCGACCTTGTTCTTTGGCGCGTTCAGTCCGCCAAGAATTCCAACAAGTTGATGCCGAAGTGGGAAGGCCCTTACCGGGTGAAACGAGTCACTAGGCCTGGCGCTGTCCGCCTTGAGACCGAAGATGGCAATCCGGTGAGCAACTCCTGGAACATTGAGCATCTTCGTAAGTTTTACCCGTAAGGCGCGGTTGCCGGAACCTGTTCCGGCAACCACCTTTTGTACAAGTCTTGCCGATGTTGCATGTAATCCTTTGTACAAAGCCGGGCGCAGATCCCGTGCATAAGTAAAGCGCATGTGCTCTGCACATCTTGTCAATTTCATGCTTTCTATAATTCTTTGCGTGCATGTATCTGACGCTTTGTGCAGCACATACCCCCGGTAAGCAATAACGAGCCGTAAGGCTTCATATCATTATTTTCTCTGCTTTCTCTTTCTCAAAGGAAGGAAGTTCCCTCATGCACAAGTTTGCCGGGGGGGAAAGGAGATAATGGTGTGGACCACGCGTCGTTCAAGGAAGTGTTCGCCTTACGAGAAAGAAAACGACAGAAAAGCTAAGTTGCCAAAGTTTGAGCAATCAATTTTAAATTTTTAAGTTATCTTCCTCGAACGACCGTACTTTGTATGGAAAACCTGTGCGCAGAGGAACCAACTCGTAGCTAGTTGCACCCTTACTTTGTTTCGAGTCCGCTCAACAACTTAAGTGAGCTGCAACTAGTTGCGACAAGGTTTCTTGTCGGCAGCGGCACTGCCAGCAGGCTGCTGACGTTCCGCACTCAGCGCTCGCGGCTAAGGTGCCTGCGCCGACAAGTTCCCTAAAAGCGTAGGGTAAAAACATGCAAAGGAAGGAACCAAGTAAAGGAGTTAACATAGAAAATAGCTATCCAAAATAGAGTCGTATTACAAGATAGCTTGTCACAGCTCTAACAGTTTTGTCTCGTAACATGACCAGCAGTGACAAGGAAAAGAGAAAATGGGCGGCCTAATCTATGCGATCGCCCTCAACCCTCTTGATCCCGCTCACCTTGTCCACAATGGGTGCGACAAGGGCCTTGAGCGCTTCCAGATCGGCATCCGGCGGCAAGGACATGAGGACGTTGGTGAGGTTGAGGCCTGGATTGCGAAAGGCCACCTTCACCAGCACCTTCTGGAGAGCCCCTGCGCAGATCTTGCGCGACTCGTCGGCCAGCTGCTTTGGGATCTTCTCCCGGAGTCGCTGGAGGGCCGTCGCCACGCCTTCGAAGAACAAGCTGAGCTTGGCGCTGGGTTGGAGGTGCTCATCGGAGGAGTACCCGAAATCCTCCATCCCCAGCAGCGCCAGCTCCTTGTCGATGGCCGCGGCAGCATCCACAAGACCCTCGGTCCAATGCTCCACGGTCTCCCTGAAAGTGTCCTGGGCGGCAGCAGCGTTCGCCAGCAGCGCCTCGTCGGCCTTGATTTTCTCCGACAAGGCCGCTTCCCGCTCCCTGGTGCCGTCCAGCGTCTGAGTCAACGTGGCCAGCTTCAACTCGAGATCTGCACTGGAATCCTTGGCGGTGCTGAGCTCCTTACTCCTCTCAGCGAGAAGACCTTGCAGCTCACCAGGAGCGGCAGCGTCCTTCTCGCGCTCACGCTTGAGCGCGGCAAGCTCCTCGCCGCTCGCCCGGAGATCGGCTTCCAGCTGCGCCACCTTTGTCTCCAGCTCCTTCTTGGCGGCCTCGGCAGCTGCGGCAGCATCCTTTGCCTCCTTGAGAGCCCCACCAATTGCTTGCTCGCGCGCGGCAAGCTCCTCCTCGTGGCTGTCAAGATTGACCTTGCGCTGCACCAACTCTCCTTCCTGCGCAAATAGGTTTTGGGCGACAAGCCATTGCTTCTCTTCAGCTTCAGCCTTCTCGAGGAGGAAGGCTTTCCGCTCCTCGAGAAGTTGCTCCCGCTCCTCCGCCAAGGACCGGAGAGTTTCCTGCCTGAGGCCCCGGAGCTCCTCCGCGCGCTTCTCAATATCAACTCCCGCCTTCGCGACAAGTGCTTCGCGGGACACCAGCTGGGCTTGTCGGGCGCGGTAGAGTGACAGCAATTTCCGCAGCAGCCGCTCCTCCTCAGGCTCGTTGCTGCTGCTGCTTGGCGCGTCAACCAGCTTCAGCCCAGCGGAGGCAAGTACTTCTCCGTCCAGCATGTCTCCTTCGACCGGCACCCTGGAGCTTGAAGCCCAGGGGATCTGGATGAAGATGACGTCGCCGGCCTTCAGATAGGCGCCGGGCTGGGGCTCTTCGGAGCCTGGCGCTGCAGCAGCGGCGGAGGGATCGGCGGTCGGTGTAGCGCCTAGCACTCCTGCGGCCTCAGGGCCGTCAGTGCGATCGCCAGATCCCTCGCCAGCTTCTGCGGCGGCAGCCTTGGCGGCCTCTTCGCCGGCAGGATCATCAGCGCCGGCCTCTCTTTTGGTGGTGACGGCGTCGTCAACGCTGCCGCGCGCGTTCTCCTCGCCGGCGACCTTGGTTTCCATCGGCTCCGTGGCAGATGGATCTGGCGAACGGAAAAAGGGAGAGAAATCAAGCGAACATTCAAAAAAGAAAAATCAGAAGAAGAAGAACCCAAGGGAAGTTCTCAGGCAAAAGGATTACCTGTGCTAGGATCTGCGGTCGTGGTCTCAATCACCGGAGGATCGCTGGTGCTGTCCCTTGCCGGAGAACTACCCCTTGCCGGAGAATTTTCCCTTGCCGGAGAACGCTTCCTTGCCGGGGAATCATCCCTTGGCGGTGTAGTGGAAGCAGATGGCATTTCGGGAGCGGCCTCCGGGCCCTCCTAGTGAGGCTGCTCTGCTCCTGCACAAACCAGAAATCAGATATCAGCAAAGAAGGAGCACCCATGCGCGCCCGAAATCAGGAAATAAACAATACACTTATGCTGGGGGCTGCGTTGGGGGCTGCTTTGGGGAATGGTTGCCGGGTCTGACAAGGTGGTCTCGGACATGTCCTCTGCCGTCGCGGTGGGATCATCCTCGATGACAATCACCGGGGCCTTGGCTCTCTTCGCCGCTCTCTGGGCCAGCGTCCTGAAAAGGCATAGGTTCAGAGTAAAAGCAAGTCAGATACAAGACAAAGCAACAAAATTGAAGAGTTGCAAGAATAGCAAAGAATCTTACTCTTCTTCTTCCTCGTCGGAGCTGAGCGCGGAGAGATCAAAGTCCGGCTCGCCTCCGGTGCGACGAGGCGGAGGAGTAGGTTCCCTTGCCCGCTTGGCAGGGGCAGTAGCGATGGACCGGGAAGACCCCGCCTCAGTTGCCGCATCGGCGTGAGGCGCTCCCGCGGCAACACTGCTTGCCGCGGTAGAGCGTGTCGCGCGGCACGGCGGCTGTTGACTCGTCTGCCGCTCCGCTACGTCCCGGGCCTTGCGGAGACGCCTTCTTGGTGGAGCTGGGGGCTCTACTTGTGACGAGTTGCCTGAAGGTTCGAGCCCGACAAGCTCTCCCTCACCGGGCTCGCTCAGCTCCTCTTCGGGCCCGACAAGTTCTTCCTCGCCGGCAAACTCCTCGTGCTCGGCAAGACTTGCCGCCTCTGCTGCCTCTGCCTCCTCCATGGTGAATCCGAACTCACCCGCGGCAACGGCTGCTGCCACCTCTTCCAGCCTGGTGGCGATGCGCTGCATCTCATTATCGGTGGTGTCGCGGGTGAGGCTCTTCTGTTCATCGGGGCGGATTGGCACTTCTTCCAGGCCGTCAAAGAAATTCCGCACGACGTCGTCCGCAGGCTCTTGCCAAGTCGGGACGATTCCGTGTGAGTCGCACAGCGGCATCATTGCGCGGATGCGGTCGAGCGAAGAGTTGTTGCATAATGGAACCACATCCCTCGGCAACATGAATGGATGTTGAGGATCGCGCTTGAACAGCTCCAGGAGCATCGCATCCAGCTCCAGGACGGTGAAGTTGAAGTTGAGGCCCGGGCGCAGCCTCATGATATCCGCCGAGTTCTGGAACTCCCAGGCGGGTCTCCTCCTCTCCTACAAGGGGGCGATGCGGCGGCGGAGAAAGTCTGCGCCAACGGCGCCTATGGTGAGCCCGGCAAGCCTGAGGCGAAGGATCCGGGTGATGGCAATCTGCAACCTATCGTCTTCCGGGGCCACGTTGCTCCAATCATTGCCGCGCACTATTGGGGCTTGGCGCAGGGCAGTAAATGGCTGCGGGTTCTCCTCAACGATCCAGCACCACTCTGCTCTCCATTCCCCCCACTTGCTGCGGAGCTCTCCCTCCAGATAAGCTTCCTTCTTGCCGACTCTTGAGATCCAAGCGATCCCGCCGGCAAGAGGCTCTCCTCTCTCAACCCGGGGCATAAAGAAGTGGCGGAAGAGGGCTACATTTGGGTGGACTCTGACAAAGTTTTCGCAGAGATGTGCGAAAATTGCCATGGTCAGAATGACGTTGGGGGTGAAATCAAGGAGGCGGAACCCGTAGGTGTTCATGATGTCATAGAAGAATTCAGAGAAAGGCGGGCAGAGCCCGCAGTAGAAGAACAGCGCGAAGAAGGGGTACCCATTTGGAGCCAGTTCCGATGCGGCAGCCGGGAGTACCCTCGTGCGCGGATGCGCTCGCGTCTCCGTCGACCAGAAGAGGTAGTAGTACTCCCTCAGCTCCTTCGCGGCAAGCTGAGGGGGGAACAGGGCCCGCTCCTTTCGCAGCGCCGCGAGCCGCTGCACCTCGACCGACTTCACGCCCTTCCCCTTGTCGGCTTTCGGAGCCATGGCGGAGGTGGTGGGGGAGATCGACGGCGTTGGTGGTGCTGCTGGCGACGGGGGGCGGAGCGCTGCTCTCTCTCTCAGCTTCAGGAAGAAGGGGGGGAGCAGCGGAGATTTGGGAAATGGAGTAATAACCGGCAGGATGGGCGAACTGTCCATGTTTCCCCTGCTTATAAAGAGGGAGGGGGCGGACGTTTCGCCCTTCCGAATAAAGAAACCACCCACGATCTCTCCCACGATGCCGCATTCGACGCGTGCCGTTGGGGGAGGGAGCGGAGGATACGGAGAAAGATACGGCGTAACCCAGGCTGCGCGTGCCCGTGCCCTGTTTTGGGCCTGGCCCAACAGCGCTCGGCACCGTGTGTGGCCCAGGCCCGGGGGCTCCTGTCGGTGTACTAGAGTAGGGGTACCCTAGTATCCCGAACTTGTGCACGGGCAGTTGCAGCCACCCACGGCAAGGCTTGCCGGGTGACCGCCAAGGTCCTCCGCGGTTCTTGTGGAGCCATTTAAGAGCAAAGTATCCAAGCCAAGGAGACAAGGCCCCGGCAAGAGGAGCTTGCCGGGAAGGCCCACCAAGGCATCTCAAGGAGTTCGCCGCGACGCGCCACGCGTCCCGGCAAGGCCCAGGGAGCGACAAGCCTCCGGACGTGACAAGACATCGACCGCGGCAAGGCACTTGCCGCGGCGCGCTACCACCCTGTACCTACGCTCCAGCGCATCCACCAACGTGTCGCCCTGGGGCCTTTCCAGGCGCGCGTGGCGAGAGGCTGTGCAGCCAGCGGTGCACGGTGGCAAGCGGCGCTGACAAGATTGCCATCGTGGCGAGCGGTGGCGTCCCTGACGGTCCCTGTTTGCAGTGTTTGGGCGACGTAGACGGGCATTTAATGTCTTTGTCCCCCGCCGTCAAGGTTAGGTATGATACACTGTACAGGTAGCTGTACCAACCACAAGTCCTTTTCCATTTTTACCCTTGTCTACATTGCCACCTGTCGGTGACCCCTTGAGCATATAAAAGGAGGTCCATGCGCAACGTAGAGGGGGGTTCGGAAGGTTCGAAGCCAGAAAACACTCACGCTCGGTCTCGTTAGCAGCTAGAGTGTACTGTAGTACTCAGCGCTCCCGAGCAAGAACTCAATACAATCAGACAATCAGCAGTAGGAGTATTATCTCTCCGGAGAGCTCCGAAGCTGGGTAAACCGCTCGTGTGCTTCGCATCGATCTGCTCTTCGTGCGATCTCCGCCCCCCTCCGAACCGAAAGGGACTCGGTCCGCCGGTCCCATAGGTGTTCGTGGATCAGTTTCCCCGACAGATAATGTTAATGATAATGTTCATGTTGATGCTCGACCTAGCAAAAAGAATGATGTAGAGATTGAACCTACTGTTGATCTTGATAACCCACAATCAAAGAATCAACATTATGATAAATGAGACTTTATTGCTAGGAAGCACGGTAAAGAAAGAGAACCATGGGTTCAGAACCCCATGCCCTTCCCTCCTAAACCATCCAAGACAAAGGACGATGAGGATTTTGAGCGCTTTGCTGAAATGATAAGACCTATTTTCTTATGTATGCGCTTAACTAATATGCTTAAATTAAATCCTTATGCTAAGTATATGAAGGATATCATTAGAAATAAAAGAAAGATACCCGAAGCTGAAATTTCCACCAAGCTTGCTAATTATACATTTAAAGGTGAAATACCAAAGAAACTTGGGGATCCAGGGGTACCAACTATACCATGCTCCATTAAAAGAAACTATGTTAAAACTGCTTTATGTGATCTTGGAGCCGGTGTTAGTGTTATGCCTCTCTCTTTATATTGTAGACTTGAATTGAATAAGTTGACACCTACTGAAATATCTTTGCAAATGGCTGATAAATCAACTGCCATACCTGTCGGTATTTGCGAGGATCTGCCTGTTGTGGTTGCAAATGTCACCATCTTAACGGACTTTGTTATTCTTGATATTCTCGAGGACGATAGTATATCGATTATCCTTGGTAGACCCTTTTTGAATACTGCAGGGGCTGTTATTGATTGCAACAAAGGCAATGCCACTTTTCATGTTAATGGTAATGAGCATACAATACACTTTCTGAGGAAACAACCTCAAGTTCATAGCATCAATTCTATTGGAAAAGTTCCAACTATCATTATTGGAGGTTTTGGATTTTCTCTTCCTACTGTCAAGAAAAAGTATGGTATTCTTATTATTGGGGATGTTCATATCCCCGTTGAGGTAACCTAGTGTTATTCAAAATTTCTCCTGTTCCGTGTTATTCGGAATGAGTTTGGTAACAAGACTTGATCAACCTTGATAGTGGATTCATTTTGATGATCATGAGATGGATGAAACTAGAAGGCACAACCTTCTGTACCCTCTTTTTACTTTCTATTATTTAGAATAAATAAAGCAAAATTAGTATTATCTGTCTGTTTTTAGATTTACCCGTGCAATAAAAAAATATCCCGAAAATAAAAGTGCTCCAAATGCCCTGCAAATTTAGTATGATTTTTCATGGAATATTTGAGGATTTTAGGCACTGAGAACACAGCAGGGGGGGCAAGCACCTGGCCACGAGGGTGGAGGGCGCGCCCACTCCCCCTTGCGCGCCCCCTGTCTCGTGGGCCCATGGTGGCCCCCCTCCGCTTATTCCTGCACCCACACACTCCATCTTCCTCCCAAAAAAATCCCCATCCAGCTCAAGCACGAGTTCTAGCTCATTTTGCTGCGATTTTCGATCTCCTTGCTCAAAGCTCCATTCACAAAACTGCTTTGGGAGATTGTTGCTTGGTATGTGACTCCTCCATTGGTCCAATTAGTTTTTGTTCTAGTGCTTTATTCATTGCAAATTTTTGCTACATAGGTGACCCTGTTCTTGAGCTTGCATGTCAAATTTATGAGGTCCCAAGTAATTCTAATGCATGATAGGCTCTAGGCACTTGTGGGAGTAGTTGCTACCAATCTTGTTTAGTTTTGATTCACTTTTATTTTGAAGTTACTAAAAGTTGCAGAAATTTTTCAGAGAAAGAAATATGTCTAGGAGATTGTACCAAGGTGGTTCCTCAACAAAGAGAGGACCTAGGCATGCTATTCATGAGCAAGACGATGAACCACCGAGGGATGCCGAATTGAGAGACTGTGAGTGGCCATCAGACGAGTTTCTGGTCAATGCAGGCATCAAGGATGAATTTGATGCATATGTGCGTAATGCCGATCTTGAGGACTTCTTACAAGATAAGTGTCCTCAGTACTACCAGTTGACTGATTCATTTGTGAGAAGGTTTAAATATATATCTTCGCGTAATTCTCAGAGTGTCCTGTTTGATATTTATGATCAATCTTATACCATGGACCTAGAAGATTTTACAACTACTTACAAACTCCCGCAGTGGGGCAATGTTCATGAACCCCACAGATCTGAATATAAAGACTTTCTTGCTAGTACTACTGTGGGAGAATCTAGGGATATAACACAAGCTACTATAGGGAGCATTGATTTTCCTGCTATACATTATTTTGCTCTCTTCATTGGTAGATGCATTAACGGTAAAGATGAAGCATGTCACATGTGTGTCCCTGATTTTGTGTCCTCAAGAGTGCTGTGTTAGGTAATAAAGATTACAACTTGGGGGCAATAGTTGCACGTAGGTTGCATAATAATGGTATATCTGGAGATTTATTTGGAGGGATTTATGCGACCCGTGTTGCTAATTATCTTGGTATAGCCCCACGAGAGGAGGATATGGAGTTGCTTCCTGCTTATTTAGATTATGACGCGATGGTCAAACATCATTTTCTTCTGAGGAATGAACAATTCCTCCAGTATCGACTAATCTTTGACAGACATAGCTCTGTTCATGTTACTCTCCCCGCTCCTTCCCTTTTTGATTACCAGGCAAAATGAAGATATGTTGTTACCAGTGAGGAGGCAGCTGAACACGAGGGGAGAGCGGAGGCGGCTCGCCACCATGCCGCAGCTCAGGATGCATTTGCTGCTGCATCTCAGTATGACCCCAATTATAACTTCGGATATCAGCCAGGCTATCCTTGGCATTAGACCAACTTAGGGCAAAAGCCTAAGCTTGGGGGAGTATGTATTTCTCATCGACTTTACATTCATGTTCACACACTATTCTAGTTGTCGGTGCTCATAGTCTTTCATTGTATTCCATGCTAGTTTAGTTTCCTTTTCTAGTTTTCTTCTCGTGTGTTTGATAAACCCTAAGAAAACCAAAAAAATAGTTAGTTTAATTTCGATGCTCGTAGTAATTAAAATGAAAACTCAAAAAAAAGATTTCTCGTTCTTCTTCTTGCTTGTTGGGAGCTTTCCCGTGTAAATAGTTTTATTTTCTTTTTTTTTCCTTTGGGGGTAGAGAGTAGAAGACCATATTGAAAATCTTTAGTGGCTCTCATATGCATGAGTGTTTATTTAACTTAGAGCCCATATTACTTTGTCTTCTCTCTTGAGTTGAATGCTTGCAGATTCCAGCTCAGTCCAATGCACGTGCACTATTATTAGTATACACACCGTTCGGTTGTGCAAGTGAAAGGCAATAATGACGATATATGATGGACTGATTGAGATGACAGAAGTTGGTATGAACTCGACCTCTTTTGTTTTTGTAAATATGATAAGTTCATCGTTCCTGATTCAGCCTATTATGAGTAAACATATTTGCAATGACATTTAGAGATTATAGTTGCTTATGCCATGCTTAATTAGCTAGGAGCTTATAATGTTTTACCTTGCGTGTCAACATGCTATTAAAATGATTATGATGTGGTATGATGGGATGGTATCCTCATTTGAATGAATTGAGTGACTCGACTTGGCACATGTTCACGCATGTAGTTGAAACAAATCAACATAGCCTTCACGATATTTATGTTCATGGTGGATTATATCCTACTCATGCTTGTACTTGGTGTAAATTAATTTTAATGCATGTTCATGACTGTTGTCGCTCTCTCAGTTGGTCGCTTCCCAGTCTTTTGCTAGCCTTCACCTATACTAAGCGGGAATACTGCTTGTGCATCCAAACTCCATAAACCTCAAAGTTATTCCATATAAGTCCACCATACCTTCCTATATGCGGTATCTACCTACCGTTCCAAGTAAATTTGTATGTGCCAAACTCCAAACCTTCAAATGAAATTCTGTTTTGTATGCTCGAGCAGCTCATGTTTCAACTAGGGTTGTCTGTATCTTCCATGCTAGGTGGGTTATTCTCAAGAGGAGTGGACTCCGCTCCTCATTCACGAGAAAATGGCCGGTAACCGGGATGCCCAGTCCCATGATCAAAAAGATCAAAGCAAATCAAAATAATTAAACAAAACTCCCCCAGGGCTATTGTTAGTTGGAGGCACTCGTTGTTTCGAGCAAGCCATGGATTGATGCTTGTTGGTGGTGGGGGAGTATAAACTTTTACCATTCTGTTTGGGAACCGCCTATAATATATGTAATATGGAAGATATTGCCATCTCATAGTTGTTGCGTTGACAGTGAAAGTATGCCGCTCAAAATGTTATTCATCTCTATTTTAAAAATCGAGCTCTGGCACCTCTACAAATCCATGCTTCCCTCTGCAAAGGGCCTATCTATTTACTTTTATGTTGAGTCATCGTCCTCTTATTAAAAAAGTACCTGCTGGAGAGCACACTGTCATTTGCATGTATTACTATTAGTTTATATTGGGTATGACTTGACTGGATCTCTTTTACCATGAATTACAATGTTTAGTCAGTCCTTGATCTTTAAAGGTGCTCTACATTTACGTTTTGCGGTCTCAGAAAGGGCTAGCGAGATACCATCTTGTTATATCATATTATGATTGTTTTGAGAAAGTGTTGTCATCCGAGTTTTATTATTATCGCTCGCTAGTTAATTATGCCATTGATATGAGTAAACATGAGACCTAAGTGTTATTGTGAATATGGTTAATTCATAATCTTTGCTAAAAACTTGAATGTTGGCTTTACATATTTACAACAACAAGAGCAAACAGAGTTTGTAAAAGTTTCTCTTTATCACTTTCAGTTTATCAACTGAATTGCTTGAGGGCAAGCAAAGGTTTAAGCTTGGGGGAGTTGATACGTATCCAACGTATCTACTTTTCCAAACACCTTTGCCCTTGTTTTGGACTCTAACTTGCATGATTTGAATGAAACTAACCCGGACCGAGGCTGTTTTCAGCAGAACTGCCATGGTGTTGTTTATTATGAAGAAAACAAAAGTTCTCGGAATGACCTGAAAATCCATGGAGATACCTTTTGGAAATATAAAAAATACTGGCGAAAGAATCAAGGCCAGGGGGCCCACACCCTGTCCACGAGGGTGGGGGCGTGCCCACATGGGCCCCCTGATGCTCCACCGACCTCAACTCCAACTCCATATATTTCGTTTCGCGGAGAAAAAAATCAGAGAGGAAGTTTCATCGCGTTTTACGATACGGAGCCACCGCCAAGCCCTAATCTCTCTCGGGAGGGCTGATTTGGAGTCCGTTCGGGGCTCCGGAGAGGGGGATTCATCGCCGTCGTCATCATCAACCATCCTCCATCACCAATTTCATGATGCTCACCGTCATGCATGAGTAATTCCATCATAGGCTTGCTGGATGGTGATGGGTTGGATGAGATTTACCATGTAATCAAGTTAGTTTTGTTAGGGTTTGATCCCTAGTATCCACTATGTTTTGAGATTGATGTTGCTATGACTTTGCTATGCTTAAGGCTTGTCACTAGGGCCCGAGTGCCATGATTTCAGATCTGAACCTATTATGTTTTCATGAATATATGTGAGTTCTTGATCCTATCTTGCAAGTCTATAGTCACCTATTATGTGTTATGATCCGACAACCCTGAAGTGACAATAATCGGGATACTTCTCGGTGATGACCGTAGTTTGAGGAGTTCATGTATTCACTATGTGTTAATGCTTTGGTCCGGTACTCTATTAAAAGGAGGCCTTAATATCCCTTAGTTTCCACTAGGACCCCGCTGCCACGGGAGGGTAGGACAAAAGATGTCATGCAAGTTCTTTTCCATAAGCACATATGACTATATTCGGAATACATGCCTACATTACATTGATGAACTGGAGCTAGTTCTGTGTCACCCTATGTTATATCTATTACATGAGGAATCGCATCCGACATAATTATCCATCACTGATCCAATGCCTGTGAGCTTTTCACATATTGTGCTTCGCTTATTTACTTTTCTGTTGCTACTGTTACAACTACTACAAAACTGCTATCTTTACTTTTGTCACTGTTACCATTACTATCATACTACTTTGCTACTAAATACTTCACTACAGATACTAAGTTATCCAGGTGTGGTTGAATTGACAGCTCAACTGCTAATACTTAAGAATATTCTTTGGCTCCCCTTGTGTCGAATCAATAAATTTGGGTTGAATACTCTATCCTCGAAAGCTGTTGCGATCCCCTATACTTGTGGGTTATCAATCATGTCTTTGGTCAATAGTTGGGTTTGCCCGGCTCCCATGTTTTGCCGCCTTACGTTCCGCTATATCGGCTAAGCTGGCACAGGGAGAACTACTGCGATTGTGCCCTGGTTCATCTGGATGAGCACCTCAGTAGAGAAAGCCGAAAACTGACTGTCATGATAAAGCGAGAGACTGGTCAACCACTCAATGACTCAGCGGAATCTTTGCGATTCCTCTGCATTAACGAAGGACCGGTTTCCCGGTCACGTATGTAAATGCACCGTATTCGGATAAACGCGGACATACCAGGGGCTATATAGTAGTCCCACCGTCAAACTCTTATGGCTAAGTGAAAGTGTTAAAGTTATATAGTCCGATTGCCTCGTTCGGCATGCTACCACGTCCTTAACGGACCAAGACATTGGATCAAGTGTGATTACACGCTTTGCCGAACACCCTCGCATTATATGCGAGGGGGCTGAAGCTGACGACTGCAAACTTTCAGGTTATATACAAATATACATAAGCGGCCACACATGAGGCACTACAATACTTTACGGGCAAAAGTATAAATACAGCCTTTATTATCAAAAGCATTGTTTCTACAATCAAGATACATGTCACTAGAACATGGTATTCTTTGAGCACTGAGCCTCTATTAACCGGGCACCTACACTTCTTCAAAATAGTGCTCCGGCGAGTCCTGGCCCCCGGGAGGACCCCTGGTTGCAATATAGGTGGCCTCCATCTGCGCCCAATATATCTTAACACGGGCAAGGGCCATCTGCGCACCCTCTATGCACGCCGACCTCTTGACAGCGTCGATATGTGACACAACACGAAGAAATCGTTGCACCAAACCAAAATAACTATCCGGACTTGGTTCCTTCGGCCACAGGTGATCCACAACGGCCTTCATGGCCAACCCGGATAACCTATGGAGCTCAGTCCACTCGGCCATCTGCTCATTCAACAGCAGCGGACGACTTGGAGCACTGAACTGTGACCAGAACAATCTTTCCACCTCATGATCTTCTCGATCCTTGAAATACTGCGTCGCGTCAGTAGAACTCTTTGCTAAATCCAAGTACGCATCTGGAAAACTCCACAATTGGTCAAGAGGGGCATACTTTGGATCGCCGAATTTCGTTTGCAATAAAAATGGCTTCCCAGCCGTGATCTCGCCGGCTTGCCGAAGCTCCTCCCGAGCCGCTCTGATTTCAGAGCGAGTTTCCTTTGCTGCTTATAAGGCCTTCTCTAGGTCAGCCGTTTTTGTTTGGTTTTCCCTTTTGAGAAGCTCATATTGGCTCGCGGCATTTTGTAGCTCAAGAACCATGTTGGCTATTTTATCCTCACTTCGGCGATGAGAAGCCCGTTCAGCTTTTAATTCCTCGGCTGCCTTCATGGCAGGCGCATCGCTACTACTGGCTTGCTCCTTGGCCCGGGCAAGCTCTGCCCGAACGGTCTCCACGGCAGCAGCTCCATCTGCAGACAAAGCATATTATAAATCCTAGCATCATGCTCTCATTAAATATTTGCTGACCACCCAAATATACATACCCTGTGCCTCGTCAAGCCGCTTGTTCACAAGCATGATGTCCGCATCCGCTACGTCAAGCTGTCGCCTCAGTTCGGCAAATTCAGCAGTCCGGTCAGCCGCCGGATCTGCAGCCACCTACGTACAAAGTTAGCACTATCATTACCTGAGACTATGATCCTATGCTCGCCTCGTCCCGATGTCAACCAGAGTCTCAGGGGCTACTGTCTATACAAATTACACCTTGCGTGTATGGTACAGTCAAATATATATCACTTTGTGTACCTCAAAGCCTCTTAGCAGGCTCGTAAAAGCTTCATTTAACCCGCTTTTTGTGGATGAAATCTTCTCAACCACCATACCCATTAAGGTACGATGCGCTTCTGAGATAGCTGTCTGCCGCAGCAGACCCGTCAATGTGTCCAGTTGTATATCAGATAGTCCGGGGCCTGTTCTGTTGGTCTCTCTAGGAGCCAAACACCCTGGACTTCAGATGGCCGAAGAGTTACCTTCTAGTCTTTGTGGATCTGGAGAGATCCTCCGGGACGACACCTTAGGGTCGTCCGCCTCATGAGGCGGAGAAGTAGGAGGAGGCGTCTCGCTCTCCATCATCTCCGGAAGAAGATCCCCCGAAGACGAACATTGTTGAGAGGGGCTATGAGCTGAACTACAAAACATATGTATCAATCATCACTCTCGAGAAAATAACGGGATATGCTTATCAAGCACCTTTGTTCACTTACTCTTCGGTTAGCGGCTACCCCCCTTGAGGGTGTTGTGCGGCGATGTCGCTCTCTGAGGCAGGGCCCCCTGATGAAGGTTTCTTTCCTCATCTGGAGACTTCTGCTTCCAGGTCTTCAGGGCGATCCTTTCCTTCCCGTGGGAAGAGGGGATGTCATATCCTCCTCCCCGTTCATCCTCCAACACAGAGCTACTAATTTCCCCGGTTAGGATGCATAACGTACCTCTAGAATGAAGTCCGCTTTTGGCTTACTCATTCCTCTCCTTGTCCTCACCTGATGGCACTTGATAAGGTGCACGAGCCAGCATCCTAGTTAGTACAGGATCCGGCGAATCTTCGGGAAGAGGGGCCGAACACCTGATCCTCTTCGCCTTTCTTATCCAGTCCTGGCCGAGGGTGGTTTTTCAGAATAATGTTGTGACAAATATAATAAAAGCATGTTCGGTCGCGGAGTTACTTACTTGGGTATCTGGACAATTGGAGTTGAGACCCGCATCCTCTGTTGTGTCCGGACACTTTATCGTGATCTGAAGAATAATCGATACATCCCTTCGAAAGTCACGCCGAAGAAGTGCTGAATGGTTTGTGGTCCTTCCGGGTTGAACTCCCACATGCGGAGAGATCGACGTTGGCATGGCAGGACCCGACGAACTAGCATTACTTGAATCACTTTGACGAGACTGATATCCCTCTTGAGGAGACCTCGGATGCAGTTTTGCAACGTCAGCACGTCATTAACTGGTCCCTAGTCCAGCCCCTTGTTGACCCATGATGCTAGCTGTGGCGGAGGGGTAGAGCGGAAGGCCGGGGCAGCCGCCCACTTCCTCCCTTGAGGTGCTGTGATGTAAAACCACTCCCGTTGCCATAGATCAGGAACTTCTGAAAAAGAACCCTTTGGCCATACAGCATCGACACCTTTGCTTATTATAGCGCCTTTGCACTCCGCGTGTCGCCCGTCGATCATCTTAGGCTTCACATTGAAGGTCTTGAGCCATAATCCGAAGTGTGGAGTAGTGCGGAGGATGGCCTCACACACAATGATGAACGTGGTGATGTGAAGGAAGGAATCTGGAGATAGATCATGAAAATCTAGCCCGTAATAAAACATGAGCCCTCTAACAAAGGGATGAATACCGAAGCCTAGCCCTCGGAGGAAGTGGGAGATGAATACGACGCTCTCATTGGGTTTGGGAGTAGGAATAACCTGTCCTTGAGCAGGAAGCCTGTGAAGGATTTCGGCGGTCAGATACCTAGCCTCCCTAAGCTTCTTGATATCCTCCTCTGTGACGGAGGAGGCCATCCACCGGCCTTGAAAGTTGGATCCGGACATTTTTGAAGGTACGGAGCGCTTGGACTAAGACCTTCGGTGTTAGAACTCGAGGTAGGAGAAGGGAGGGATCAGGCGTGGAAAGAAAATGACAAGTCTTGACCTCTTTATATAGAGGAAGAATGCCAGGCGTCCTCCGCGTGGCCGTTTCGAACTTGCCTAAACCAAGAGGTCATACTAATGGAGCGGTTGGTTTGCCCACACTCGTATTGATGAGAATCCCATGATAAGGGGGACACGATCTCTACTTCGACAAGACGTGCCAAATAAACCGCCTCGCAAAACGTAGTGGCAGGTTGGGAAAAACGGTTCAGAAAATAACCGGGCTGCAGCGTGATGTCACGCTGGGTAAAAGTTGTCGGCAGATTAGACTCATGGAATATTGTACTCTCTACGGTGGTATGTGGAATCTATTTTGGAGTATTCGGAGAAGGAACCCGCCTTGCAATGCCGAAGACAATCAGCGCACCGGACTCGTCGTCATTGAATCCTGGTTCAGGGGCTACTGAGGGAGTCCTGGATTAAGGGGTCCTCGGACAGCCGGACTGTTGGACTATGAAGATATAAGATTGAAGACTTCATCCCGTGTCCGGGTGGGACTCTCCTTTGCGTGGAAGGCAAGCTTGGCAATTTGGATATATAGATTTCCTTCTCTGTAACCGACTTTGTGTAACCCTAGCCCCCTCCGGTGTCTATATAAACCAGAGGGTTTAGTCCATAGGACAACAACAATCTGTTGGAAATATGCCCTAGAGGCAATAATAAAATTGTTATTATTGTATTTCCTTGTACATGATAATTGTCTATTATTCATGCTATAATTGTATTGACCGGAAACCGCAATACATGTGTGAACACGTAGACCACAACATGTCCCTAGTGAGCCTCTAGTTGACTAGCTCGTTGATCAACAGATGGTCATGGTTTCCTGACCATGGGCATTGGATGTCATTGATAATGGGATCACATCATTAGGAGAATGATGTGATGGACAAGACCCAATCCTAAGACTATCACAAGATCGTGTAGTTTGTTTTCTAAAGCTTTTCTAATGTCAAGTATCATTTCCTTAGACCATGAGATTGCGCAACTCCCGGATACCGTAGGAATGCTTTGGGTGTGCCAAACGTCACAACGTAACTGGGTGGCTATAAAGGTGCACTACGGGTATCTCCGAAAGTGTGTGTTGGGTTGGCACGAATCGAGACTGGGATTTGTCACTCCGTGTGACGGAGAGCTATCTCTAGGCCCACTCGGTAGGACATCATCATAATGTGCACAATGTGATCAAGGAGTTGATCGCGGGATGATGTGTTATGGAACGAGTAAAGAGACTTGTCGGTAACTAGATTGAACAAGGTATCGGCATACCGACGATCGAATCTCGGGCAAGTACTATACCGCTAGACAAAGGGAATTATATACGGGATTGATTGAATCCTTGACATCGTGGTTCATCCGATGAGATCATCGTGGAACATGTGGGAGCCAACATGGGTATCCAGATCCCGCTGTTGGTTATTGACCGGAGAATGTCTCGTTCATGTCTGCATGGTTCCCGAACCCGTAGGGTCTACACACTTAAGGTTCGGTGACGCTAGGGTTATAGGGAATAGATATACGTGGTTACCGAATGTTGTTCGGAGTCCCGGATGAGATCCCGAACGTCACGAGGAGTTCCGGAATGATCTGAAGGTAAAGATTTATATATGGGAAGTCCTGTTTTGGTCACCGGAAAAGTTTCGGGTGCTATCGGTAACGTACCGAGACCACCAGGAGGGTCCCAGGGGTCCACCAGGTGGGGCCACCAGCCCCAGAGGGCTGCATGGGCCAAGTGTGGGAGGGGACCAGCCCCAGGTGGGCTGGTGCACCCCCCCACCAGGGCCCAAGGCGCACAGGGTTTGGGGACGGGGCGCCTCCACCTTGCTTTGGGGGCAAGTTTCCCCCTCTTCCCCCCCCCCTTGGCCGCACCCTAGATGGGTTTTGGGGCTGCCGCCACCTCTAGGGAGGGAACCCTAGATGGGGGCACAGCCCCTCCCCTTCCCCTATATATACTTGAGGTATTGGGGGCTGCAAACACATGAGTTAATCCTCTCCCTGGTGTAGCCCTACCTCTCTCCCTCCTCATCTCTCGCGGTGCTTGGCGAAGCCCTGCTGGAATGCCACGCTCCTCCATCACCACCACGTCATTGTGCTGCTGATGGACGGAGTCTTCCCCAACCTCTCCCTCTCTCCTTGCTGGATCAAGGCGTGGGAGACGTCACCGGGCTGCACGTGTGTTGAACGCGGAGGTGCCGTCCGTTCGGCACTAGGATCTCCGGTGATTTGGATCACGACGAGTACGACTCCCTCAACCCCGTTCTCTTGAACGCTTCCGCTTAGCGATCTACAAGGGTATGTAGATGCACTCCCCTCTCTCTTGTTGCTAGATTACTCCATAGATTGATCTTGGTGATGCGTAGAAAATTTTGAATTTCTGCTACATTCCCCAACAGTGGCATCATGAGCTAGGTCTATTGCGTAGATTCTATGCACGAGTAGAACACAACTTGTTGTGGGCGTTGATTTTGTTCAATATGCTTACCGTTACTAGTCCTATCTTGTTTCGACGGTATTGTGGGATGAAGCGGCCCGGACCGACCTTACACGTACACTTACGTGAGACAGGTTCCACCGACTGACATGCACTTGTTGCATAAGGTGGCTAGCGGGTGCCAGTCTCTCCCACTTTAGTCGGATCGGATTCGATGAAAAGGGTCCTTATGAAGGGTAAATAGCAATTGGCATATCACTTTGTGGCTTTTGCGTAGGTAAGAAACGTTCTTGCTAGAAACCCATATCAGCCACGTAAAACATGCAAACAACAATTAGAGGACGTCTAACTTGTTTTTGCAGGGTATGCTATGTGATGTGATATGGCCAAAAGAATGTGATGAATGATATGTGATGTATGAGATCGATCATGTTCTTGTAATAGGAATCACGACTTGCATGTCGATGAGTATGACAACCGGCAGGAGCAATAGGAGTTGTCTTAATTTATTGTATGACATGCGTGTCATTGAACAACGCCATGTAATTACTTTACTTTATTGCTAACCGTTACCCATAGTAGTAGAAGTAATTAGTTGGCGAGACAACTTCATGGAGACATGATGATGGAGATCATGATGATGGAGATCATGGTGTCATGCTGGTGATGATGATGATCATGGAGCCCCGAAGATGGAGATCAAAAGGAGCAAAATGATATTGGCCATATCATGTCACTATTTGATTGCATGTGATGTTTATCATGTTTATGCATCTTATTTGCTTAGAATGACGGTAGTAAATAAGATGATCCCTCATAATAATTTCAAGAAAGTGTTCCCCTAACTGTGCACCATTGCGAAAGTTCGTTGTTTCTAAGCACCACGTGATGATCGGGTGTGATAGATTCTAACGTTCACATACAACTGGTGTAAGCCAGATTTACACACGCGAAACACTTAGGTTGACTTGACGAGCCTAGCATGTACAGACATGGCCTCGGAACACAAGAGACCGAAAGGTCGAGCATGAGTCGTATAGTAGATACGATCAACATGAAGATGTTCAACGATGATGACTAGTCCATCTCACGTGATGATCGGACACGGCCTAGTTGACTCGGATCATGTATCACTTAATATGACTAGAGGGATGTCTATCTGAGTGGGAGTTCATTAGATGAACTTAATTATCCTAAACATAGTCAAAAGATTTTTGCAAATTATGTCGTAGCTCGCGCTTTAGTTCTACTGTTTTAGATATGTTCCTAGAGAAAATTTAGTTGAAAGTTGATAGTAGCAATTATGCGGACTAGGTCCGTAAACTAAGGATTGTCCTCATTGCTGCGTAGAAGGCTGAACCTCGAATGAACCGCTCGGTGTGCTGAACCTCGAACGTCGTCTGTGGATGTTGCGAACATCTGACATACATGTTTTGATAACTACGTGATAGTTCAGTAATGTTAAACGGTTTAGAATTGAGGCACCGAAGACGATTTAGAAACGTCGCGGAACATATGAGATGTTCCAAGGGCTGAAATTGGGATCTCAAGCTCGTGCCCACGTCAAGAGGTATAAGACCTCCGACGAGCTTCTTAGCCTACAAACTAAGGGAGAAAAGCTCAATCGTTGAGCTTGTACTCAGATTGTCTGGGTACAACAATCACTTGAATCGAGTGGGAGTTATTCTTCCAGATGAGATAGTGATGTTTCTCCAAAGTCACTGCCACCAAGCTATTAGAGCTTCGTGATGAACTATAACATGTCAGGGATAGAGATGATGATCCTTGAGCTTTTCTCGATGTTTGACACCGCGAAAGTAGATATCAAGAAGGAGCATCAATTGTTGATGGTTAATGAAACCACTAGTTTCAAGAAGGGCAAGGGCAAGAAGGGGTACTTCATGAAACGGAAAATCCGTTGCTGCTCCTGTGAAGAAACCCAGGGTTGAACCCAAACCCGAGACTAAGTGCTTCTGTAATGAGGGAACGGTCACTGAACCAGAACTACCCTAGATACTTGGTAGATGAGAAGGCTGGCAAGGTTGACAGAAGTATATTGGATATACATTGTATTAAATGTGTACTTTACTAGTACTCCTAGTAGCACCAGGGTATTAAGATAACGGTTCGGTTTCTAAGTGTTAGTAACTCGAAATAAAAGAGCTACGGAATAAACGGAGACTAGCTAAAGGTGAGATGACGATGTGTGTTGGAAGTGTTTCCAAGGTTGATGTGATCAAGCATCGCCTGCTCCCTCTACCATCAAGATTGGTGTTAAATCTAAATAATTGTTATTTGGTGTTTGTGTTGAGAATAGACATGATTGGATTGTGTCTATCGCAATACGGTTATTCATTTAAAGAGAATAATGGTTACTCTACTTATTTGAATAATACCTTCAATGGTCTTGCACCTAAAAGAATGGTTTATTGAATCCCGATCGTAGTGATACACATGTTCATGCCAAAATATATAAGATAGTAATGATAGTACCACATACTTGTGGCACTGCCATTTGAGTCATATTGGTATAAAACGCATGAAGAAGCTCCATGTTGATGGATCTTTGGACTCACTCGTTTTTGAAAAGTTTGAGACATGCGAACCATGTCTGTTGGTATGTGCGCATGAAGAAACTCCATGCAGATGGATCGTTTGGACTCACTTGATTCTAAATCACTTGAGACATGCAGATCATACCACATGGGCAAGATGACTGAAAAGCCTCGTTTTTCCAGTAAGATGGAACAAGAGAGCAACTTGTTGGAAGTAATACATTTTGATGTGTGCTGTCCAATGAGTGTCGAGGCACGCAGTGGATATCGTTATGTTCTTACTTCACAGATGATTTAAGTAGAAACACAAGTCTGAATTATTGAAAGGTTCAAGTAATTTCAGAGTGAAGTTGAAGCTCTTCGTGACAAGAGGATAAAAAATGTCTATGATATGATCATAGAGATGAATATCTAAGTTGCGAGTTTGTTACACAATTAAGACATTGTGGAAATTGTTTCACAACTAACACCGCCTGGAACACCATAGTGTGATGGTGTGTCCAAACATCATAGATGCACTCTATTGGATATGGGGCATACCATGATGTCTCTTATCGAATTACCACTATCGTTCATGGGTTAGGCATTAGGGACAACCGCATTCACTTTAAATAGGGCACCACGTAATTCCGTTGAGATGACACCGTGTGTACTATGGTTTAGAGAAACCTAAGCTGTCGTTTCTTGAAAGTTTGGGGATGCGATGCTTATGTGAAAAGTTCCATCCTGATAAGCTCGAACCCAAAGCGGATAAATACATCTTCATAGGACACCGAAAACAGATGGGTATACCTCCTAATTCAGATCCGGAAGCAAAAGTGATTGTTTCTAGAAACGGGTCCTTTCTCGAGGAAAAGTTTCTCTCGAAAGAATTGAGTGGGAGAATGGTGGAGACTTGATGAGGTTAATGAACCATCACTTCAACCAGTGTGTAGCAGGGCACAGGAAGTTGTTCATGTGGCACCTACACCAATTGAAGTGGAAGCTGATGATAGTGATCATGATGCTTCGGATCAAGTAACTACCGAACCTCGTAGGTCGACAAGGACGCATACTACTTCAGAGTGGTACGCAATCCTGTCTTAGAGGTCATGTTGCTAGACAACTATGAGACTACGAGCTATGGAGAAGCGATGGTGGGCCCAGATTCCGACAAATGGCTCGAGGCCATAAAATCCAAGAGAGGATCCATGTATGAAAACAAAGTGTAGACTTTGGAAGAACTACTTGATGGTCGTAAGGCTGTTGGGTACAAATGGATTTTAAAAGGGAGACGGACAATGATGGTAAGTGTCACCATTAAGAAAGCTCGACTTGTCGCTAAGATGTTTTCTGACAAGTTCAAGGAGTTGACTACGATGAGACTTTCTCACTCATAGCGATGCTAAGAGTCTGTTGGAATTATATTAGCAGTTACTGCATGATTTATGAAATCTTGTAGATAGGATGTAAAAAACATTGTTTCCTCGATGATATTCTTGAGGAAAGGTTGTATGTGATACAACTAGAAGGTTTTGTCAATCCTGAAAGATGCTAACAAGTGTGCGAAGCTCCAGCAATCCTTCTAAGGACTGGAGTAAGCATCTCGGAGTTGGAATATACGCTTTGATGAGATGATCAAAGATTTTGGGTTTATACAAAGTTTATGAGAAACTTGTATTTCCAAAGAAGTGGGTTGGAGCACTATAGCATTTCTGATGAGTATATGTTGTTGACATATTGTTGATCGGAAATGATGTAGAATTTCTGGAAAGCATGTAGGGTTATTTGAAAAGTGTTTTTCAATGGAAAACCTGGATTAAGCTATTTGAACATTGAGCATCAAGATCTATAAGGATAGATCAAAACGCTTAATAGTACTTTCAAATGAATACATACCATGACAAGATTTTGAAGGAGTTCAAAATAGATCAGCAAAGGAGTTCTTGGTGGTGTTATATGGTGTGAGTATTGAGTAAAACTCAAGACATGACCACGGCAGAAGAGAGAGAAAGGACGAAGGTCGTCCCCTATGCTTCAGACATAGGCTCTATAGTATGCTATGTTGTGTACCGCACCGGAAGTGTGCCTTGCCATGAGTCAGTCAAGGGGTACAAGGGTGATCTAGGAATGGATCACAGGACAGCAGTCAAACTTATCCTTAGTAACTAGTAGACTAAGTAATTTTCTCGATTATGGAGGTGGTAAAAGAGTTCGTTGTAAAGGGTTACGCCGATGCAAACTTTGACGCTAATCCGGATTATTCTGAGTAGTAAACCGGATTCGTATAGTAGAACAGTTATTTGGAATAGCTCCAAATAGAGCATGGTAGCTGCATCTAGGAGATGACATAGAGATTTGCAAAACACACACGGATCTGAAAGGTTCAGATCCGTTGACTAATAACCTCTCTCACAAGCGAGATATGATCAAACCCCATGGGTGTCGATTCATTACAATCACATAGTGATGTGAACTATATTATTGACTCTAGTGCAAGTGGGAGACTGTTGGAAATATGCCCTAGAGGCAATAATAAAATGGTTATTATTGTATTTCCTTGTTCATGATAATTGTCTATTATTCATGCTATAATTGTATTGACCGGAAACTGCAATACATGTGTGAACACATAGACCACAACATGTCCCTAGTGAGCCTCTAGTTGACTAGCTCGTTGATCAACAGATGGTCATGGTTTCCTGACCATGGACATTGGATGTCATTGATAATGGGATCACATCATTAGGAGAATGATGTGATGGACAAGACCCAATCCTAAGCCTAGCACAAGATCGTGTAGTTCATTTGCTAAAGCTTTTCTAATGTCAAGTATCATTTCCTTAGACCATGAGATTGTGCAACTGCCGGATACCGTAGGAATGCTTTGGGTGTGCCAAACATCACAACATAACTGGTTGGCTATAAAGGTGCACTACGGGTATCTTCGAAAGTGTCTGTTGGGTTGGCACGAATCGAGACTGGGATTTGTCACTCCGTGTGACGGAGAGGTATCTCTGGGCCCACTCGGTAGGACATCATCATAATGTGCACAATGTGATCAAGGAGTTGACCGCGGGATGATGTGTTACGAATGAGTAAAGAGACTTGCCGGTAACGAGATTGAACAAGGTATCGGCATACCAATGATCGAATCTCGGGCAAGTATTATACCGCTAGACAAAGGGAATTGTATACGGGATTGATTGAATCCTTGACATCGTGGTTCATCCGATGAGATCATCATGGAACATGTGGGAGCCAACATGGGTATCCAGATCCCGCTGTTGGTTATTGACCGGAGAACGTCTCGGTCATGTCTGCATGGTTCCCGAACCCGTAGGGTCTACACACTTAAGGTTCGGTGACGCTAGGGTTATAAGGAAAAGATATACATGGTTACCGAATGTTGTTCGGAATCCCGGATGAGATCCTGGATGTCACAAGGAGTTCTGGAATGATCCGGATGTTGGAAATATGCCCTAGAGGCTATAATAAATTGGTTATTATTATATTTCCTTGTTCATGATAATCGTTTATTATCCATGCTATAATTGTATTGATAGGAAACTCAAATACATGTGTGGGTACATAGACAACACCATGTCCCTAGTGAGCCTCTAGTTGACTAGCTGATTGATCAATAGATGGTTACGTTTTCCTAACCATGGATATTGGATGTCGTTGATAACGGGATCACATCATTAGGAGAATGATGTGATGGACAAGACCCAATTCTAAGCCTAGCACAAAGATCGTAGTTCGTATGCTAAAGCTTTTCTAAATGTCAAGTATCATTTCCTTAGACCATGAGATTGTGCAACTCCCGAATACCGTAGGAATGCTTTGGGTGTACCAAACGTCACAACGTAACTGGGTGGCTATAAAGGTGCACTACAGGTATCTTCGAAAGTGTCTGTTGGGTTGGCACGAATCGAGACTGGGATTTGTCACTCCGGTTGACGGAGAGGTATCTCCGGGCCCACTCGGTAGGACATCATCATAATGTGCACAATGTGATCAAGGGGTTGATCACGGGATGATGTGTTACGGAACGAGTAAAGAGACTTGTCGGGAACAAGATTGAACAAGGTATCGGCATACCGACGATCGAATCTCGGGCAAGTACAATACCGCTAGTCAAAGGGAATTGTATATGGGATCGATTGAGTCCTTGACATCGTGGTTCATCCGATGAGATCATCGTGGAACATGTGGGAGCCAACATGGGTATCCAGATCCCGCTGTTGGTTATTGACCGGAGAACGTCTCGGTCATGTCTGCATGATTCCCGAACCAGTAGGGTCTACACACTTAAGGTTTGATGACGCTAAGGTTATAAAGGAAGTTTGTATGTGGTTACCGAATGTTGTTCGGAGTCCCAGATGAGATCCTGGATGTCACGAGGAGTTCCGGAATGGTCCGGAGGTAAAGTTTATATATGTGAAGTCCTGTTTTGGTCACCGGAAAAGTTTCGGGTTTTATCGGTAACATACCGGGACCGCCGAGAGGGTCCCAAGGGTCCACCAAGTGGGCCACTGGCCCCGGAGGGCTGCATGGGCCAAGTGTGGGAGGGGACCAGCACCAGAAGGGCTGGTGCGCCCCTCCCCCCCCCCCCACAAGGGCCCAAGGCGCCTAGGGTTGGGGGAGGGGGCACACCCACCTAACTTGGGGGGCAAGTTTCCCCTCTCCCCCCCTTGGCCGCCACCCTAGATGGGATTGGGGGGCAGCCGCACCCCTTGGGGTGGAAACCCTAGAGGGGGTGCACCCCCCTCCGTCTCCCCTATATATATTTGAGGTCTTGAGGGCTGCCAACATATGAGTTTTGACCTCTCCCTGGCACAGCCCTACCTCTCTCCCTTCTCCTCTCCCGCGGTGCTTGGCGAAGCCCTGCAGGATTGCCACGCTCCTCCATCACCACCATGCCATTGTGCTACTGCTGGACGGAGTCTTCCTCAACCTCTCCCTCTCTCCTTGCTGGATCAAGGCATGGGAGACGTCACCGGGCTGTACGTGTGTTGAACGCGGCGGTGCCGTCCGTTCGGTACTAGGATCTCCAGTGATTTGGATCACGACGAGTACGACTCCTTCAACCCCGTTCTCTTGAATGCTTCCTCTTAGCAATCTACAAGGGTATGTAGATGCACTCTCCTTCCCCTCGTTGCTGGTTTCTTCATAAATAGATCTTGGTGACTCATAGGAAAATTTTGAATTTCTGCTACGTTCCCCGACAGTGGCATCATGAGCTAGGTCTATTGTGTAGATTCTTTGCACGAGTAGAACACAAAGTAGTTGTGGCTGTTGATTTTGTTCAATATGCTTACCGTTACTAGTCCAATCTTGTTTCGACGGTATTGTGTGATGAAGCGGCCCGGACCGACCTTACACATACACTTACGTGAGACAGGTTCCACCGACTGACATGCACTTGGTGCATAAGGTGGCTAGCGGGTGCCAGTATCTCCCACTTTAGTCGGAACGGATTCGATGAAAAGGGTCCTTATGAAGGGTAAATAGAAATTGGCATATCACGTTGTGGTTTTGCGTAGGTAAGAAACGTTCTTGCTAGAAACCCATAGCAGCCACGTAAAACATGCAAACAACAATTAGAGGACGTCTAACTTGTTTTTGCAGGGTATGCTATGTGATGTGATAGGGCCAAGAAGAATGTGATGTATGAGATTGATCATGATCTTGTAATAGAAATCACGACTTGCATGTCGATGTGTATGACAACCGGCAGGAGCCATAGGAGTTGTCTTTATTTATTGTATGACCTGTGTGTCATTAAACAACGCCATGTAATTACTTTACTTTATTGCTAACCGGTAGCCATAGTAGTAGAAGTAATAAGTTGGCGAGACAACTTCATGGAGACACGATGATGGAGATCATGGTGTCATGCCGGTGACGATGATGATCATGGAGCCCCGAAGATGGAGATCAAAAGGAGCAAAAATGATATTGGCCATATCATGTCACTATTTGATTGCATGTGATGTTTATCATGTTTATACATCTTATTTTCTTAGAATGACGGTAGTAAATAAGATGATCCCTCATTAAAATTTCAAGAAAGTGTTCCCCCTAACTGTGCACCATTGCGAAAGTTCGTCGTTTCGAAGCACCACGTGATCATCGGGTGTGATAGATTCTTACGTTCACATACAACGGGTGTAAGCCAGATTTACACATGAGAAACACTTAGGTTAACTTGACGAGCCTAGCATGTACAGACATGGCCTCGGAACACAAGAGACCGAAAGATCGAGCATGAGTCGTATAGTAGATACGATCAACATGAAGATGTTCACCGATGATGACTAGTCCGTCTCACGTGATGATCGGACACGGCCTAGTTGACTCGGATCATGTAATCACTTAGATGACTAGAGGGATGTCTATCTGAGTGGGAGTTCATTAGATGAACTTAATTATCCTGAACATAGTCAAAAGGTTTTTGCAAATTATGTCATAGCTCGCGCTTTAGTTCCACTGTTTAGATATGTTGCTAGAGAAAATATAGTTGAAAGCTGACAGTAGCGATTATGCGGACAGTAGAAAGCTTATGTCCTTAATGCACCGCTCAGTGTGCTGAACCCCAAACGTCGTCTGTGGATGTTGCGAACATCGGACATACACGTTTTGATAACTACGTGATAGTTTAGTTAAACGGTTTAGAGTTGAGGCACCAAAGACGTTTTTCGAAACATCGCGGAACATATGAGATGTTTCGAGGGCTGAAATTGGGATTTCAGGCTCGTGCCCAAATCAAGAGGTATGAGACCTCCGACGATTTTCTTAGCCTGCAAACTAAGGGAGAAAAGCTCAATCGTTGAGCTTGTGCTCAGATTGTCTGAGTGCAACAATCACTTGAATCAAGTGGGAGTTGATCTTCCAGATGAGATAGTGATGTTTCTCCAAAGTCATTGCGACCAAGTTGCTAGAGCTTCGTGATGAACTATAACAAATCAGGGATAGATATGATGATCCTTGAGATATTCACGATGTTTGACACCGCAAAAGTAGAAATCAAGAAGGAGCATCAATTGTTGATGGTTAGTGAAACCACTAGTTTCAAGAAGGGCAAGGGCAAGAAGGGGCACTTCATGAAATGGCAAATCAGTTGTTGCTCCAGTGAAGAAACCCAAGGTTGAACCCAAACCCGAGACTAAGTGCTTCTGTAATAAGGGGAACAACCACTGGAGCAGAATTACCCTAGATACTTGGTAGATAAGAAGGCTGGCAAGGTCGATAGAAGTATATTGGATATACATTATGTTAATGTGTACTTTGCTAGTACTCCTAGTAGCACCAAGGTATTAGATACCGGTTCGGTTGCTAAGTGTTACTAACTCGAAATAAAAGCTATGAAATAAACGAAGAGTAGCTAAAGGTGAGCTGACGATATGTGTTGGAAGTGTTTCCAAGTTTGATGTGATCAAGCATCGCACGCTCCCTCTACCATCGAGATTGTTGTTAAACCTAAATAATTGTTATTTGGTGTTTGCGTTGAGCATAGACATGATTGGATTATGTCTGTCGCAATACGGTTATTCATTTAAGGAGAATAATGGTTACTCTGTTTATTTGAATAATACCTTCAATGGTCTTGCACCTAAAAGGAATGGTTTGTTGAATCTCGATCGTAGTGATACGCATTTTCATGCCAAAAGATATAAGATAGTAATGATAGTACCACTTACTTGCGGCACTGCCATGTAAGTCATATTGGTGTAAAACGCATGAAGAAGCTCCATGTCGATGGATCTTTGGACTCACTCGTTTTTGAAAAGTTTGAGACATGCAAACCATGTCTATTGGTGTATACGCATGAAGAAACTCCATGCAGATGGATCGTTTGGACTCACTTGATTTTGAATCACTTGAGATATGCAAATCATACCACATAGGCAAGATGACTGAAAAGCCTCGTTTTCAGTAAGATGGAACAAGATAGCAACTTGTTGGAAGTAACACATTTTGATGTGTGCAGTCCAATGAGTGCTGAGGCATGCAGTGAATATCGTTATGTTCTTACTTCACGTATGATTTAAGTAGATAATGAGTATATTTACTTGATGAAACACAAGTCTGAATTATTGAATGGTTCAAGTAATTTCAGAGTGAAGTTGAAGATCATTGTGACAAAAGGATAAGATGTCTATGATATGATCATAGATATGAGTATATGAGTTACAAGCTTTGGCACGCAATTAAGACATTGTGGAAATTGTTTCACAATTAATACCGCCTAGAACACCATAGTGTGATGGTGTGTCCGAACATCATAGTTGCACCCTATTGGATATGGTGCGTACCATGATGTCTCTTATCAAATTACCACTATCGTTCATGGGTTAGGCATTAGAGACAGCCGCACTCACTTTAATAGGGCACCACGTAATTCCGTTGAGACGACACCGTTTAAACTATGGTTTGGAGAAACCTAAGTTGTCGTTTCTTAAAAGTTTGGGGCTGCGACGCTTATGTGAAAAAGTTTCATCGTGATAAGCTCGAACCCAAAAACGGATAAATACATCTTCATAGGATACCCAAAATGGTTGGGTATACCTCCTATTTCAGATCCGGAAGCAAAAGTAATTGTTTCTAGAAACGGGTCATTTCTCAAGGAAAAGTTTCTCTCGAAAGAATTGAGTGGGAGGATGGTGGAGACTTGATGAGGTTATTGAACTTCAACTAGTGTGTAGCAGGGCACCGGAAGTTGTTCCTGTGGCGCCTACACCAATTGAAGTAGAAGCTTATGATAGTGATCATGAAGTTTCGGATCAAGTCACTACCAAACCTCGTAGGACGACAAGGACGCGTACTGCTTCGGAGTGGTACGGTAATCCTGTCTTGGAGGTCATGTTGCTAGACAACAATGAACCTACGAACTATGGAGAAGCGATGGTGGGCCCAGATTCCGATGAATGGCTCGAGGCCATAAAATCCGAGAAAGGATCCATGGACTTTGGTGGACTTGCCCGATGATCGGCAATCCATTGAGATAAATGGATCTTTAAGAAGAAGACGGACGTGGACGGTGTCACCATCTATGAAGCTCAACTTGTGGCGAAGAGTTTTTCACAAGTTCAAGGAGTTGACTACGATGAGATTTTCTCATCCGTAGCGATGCTTAAGTCCGTCGGAATCATGTTAGCATTAGCTGCATTTATGAAATCTGGCAGATGGATGTCAAAACGAGTTTCCTTACCAGTCTTTGTAAGGAAAGGTTGTATGTGATACAATCAGAAAGTTTTTGTCGATCCTAAGAACGCTAACAAATATGCAAAACTCCAACAATCCTTCTAAGGACTGGAGTAAGCATCTCGGAGTTGGAATGTACGCTTTGATGAGATGATCAAAGATTTTGGGTTTATACAAAAGTTTATGAGAAACTTGTATTTCCAAAGAAGTGAGTGGGAGCGCTATAGAATTTCTGATGAGTATATGTTGTTGACATATTGTTGATCAGAAATGATGTAGAATTTCTGGAAAGCATATGGGGTTATTTTAAAAATGTTTTTCAATGGAGAACCTGGATTAAGCTACTTGAACATTGAGCATCAAGATCTATGAGGATAGATCAAAAAACGCTAAATGGTACTTTCAAATGAGCACATACCTTGACATGATCTTGAAGGTGTTCAAGATGGATCAGTCAAAGAAGGAGTTCTTGCCTGAGTTGTAAGGTATGAAGTTAAGAGTTAAAGCTCGACCACGGCAGAAGAGAGAAAAAGGATGAAGGCCGTCCCCTATGCTTCAGACGTAGGCTCTATAGTATGCTATGTTGTGTACCGCACCGGAAGTGTGCCTTGCCATGAGTCAGTCAAGGGGTACAAGAATGATCCAGGAATAGATCATTGGACAGCGGTCAAAATTGTCCTTGGAGTAAATAAAGGACATGTTTCTCGATTATGGAGGTGATAAAGAGTTCGGCGTAAAGGGTTACGTCGATGCAAGCTTTAACACCTATCCAAATGACTCAAAGTAGCAAACCGGATACGTATAGTGGAGCAACCATTTGGAACAGCTTCAAGTGGAGCGTGGAAGCAGCATTTACAATATGACATAGAGAATTGTGAAGTACATACGGATCTGAATGTTGCAGACCCGTTGACTAAAACCTCTCTCACAAGCAAAACATGATCAAACCCTAGAACTCATTGAGACTTAATCACATGGTGATGTGAACTAGATTAGACACTAATAAACTCTTTGGATGTTGGTCACATGGCGATGTGACGTATCAGTGTTAATCACATAGCGATGTGAACTAGATTATTGACTCTAGTGCAAGTGGGAGACTGTTGGAAATATGCCCTAGAGGCAATAATAAATTGGTTATTATTATATTTCCTTGTTCATGATAATCGTTTATTATCCATGCTATAATTGTATTGATAGGAAACTCAGATACATGTGTGGGTACATAGACAACACCATGTCCCTAGTGAGCCTCTAGTTGACTAGCTCGTTGATCAATAGATGGTTACGTTTTCCTAACCATAGATATTGGATGTCGTTGATAACGGGATCACATCATTAGGAGAATGATGTGATGGACAAGACCCAATCCTAAGCCTAGGACAAAGATCGTAGTTCGTATGCTAAAGCTTTTCTAAATGTCAAGTATCATTTCCTTAGACCATGAGATTGTGCAACTCCCGGATACCATAGGAATGCTTTGGGTGTACCAAACGTCACAACATAACTGGGTGGCTATAAAGGTGCATTACATGTATCTCCGAAAGTGTCTGTTGGGTTGGCATGAATCGAGACTGGGATTTGTCACTCCGGTTGACGGAGAGGTATCTCTGGGCCCACTCGGTAGGACATCATCATAATGTGCACAATGTGATCAAGGGGTTGATCACGGGATGATGTGTTACGGAACGAGTAAAGAGACTTGCCAGTAACGAGATTGAACAAGGTATCGGCATACCGACGATCGAATCTCGGGCAAGTACAATACCGCTAGACAAAGGGAATTGTATACGGGATCGATTGAGTCCTTGACATCGTGGTTCATCCGACGAGATCATCGTGGAACATGTGGGAGCCAACATGGGTATCCAGATCCCGCTGTTGGTTCTTGACCGGAGAACGTCTCGGTCATGTCTGCACGATTCCCGAACCCGTAGGGTCTACACACTTAAGGTTCTATGACGCTAGGGTTATAAAGGAAGTTTGTATGTGGTTACCGAATGTTGTTCGGAGTCCCGGATGAGATCCCGGACGTCACGAGGAGTTCCGGAATGGTCCGGAGGTAAAGATTTATATATGTGAAGTCCTATTTTGGTCACCGGAAAAGTTTCGGGTTTTATCGGTAACGTACCGGGACCACCGGGAGGGTCCCGGGGGTCCACCAAGTGGGGCCACCGGCCCCGGAGGGCTGCATGGGTCAAGTGTGGGAGGGGACCAGCCCCAGGTGGGCTGGT
>NC_041381.1:567173635-567174637 GCF_002162155.2 Triticum dicoccoides | reverse complement strand
CCCCCCCCCCCCCACAAGGGCCCAAGGCGCCTAGGGTTGGGGGAGGGGGCACACCCACCTAACTTGGGGCGCAAGTTTCCCCTCTCCCCCCCCCTTGGACGCCACCCCAGATGGGATTGGGGGGCAGCCGCACCCCTTGGGGTGGAAACCCTCGAGGGAGTGCACCCCCCTCCCTCTCCCCTATATATAGTTGAGGTCTTGAGAGCTGATAACATATGAGTTTTGACCTCTCCCTGGCGCAGCCCTACCTCTCTCCCTTCTCCTCTCCCGCGGTGCTTGGCGAAGCCCTGCAGGATTCCCACGCTCCTCCATCACCACCACGCCGTTGTGCTGCTGCTGGACGGAGTCTTCCTCAACCTCTCCCTCTCTCCTTGCTGGATCAAGGCATGGGAGACGTCACCGGGCTGTACGTGTGTTGAACGCGGAGGTGCCGTCCGTTCGGTACTAGGATCTCCGGTGATTTGGATCACGACGAGTACGACTCCTTCAACCCCGTTCTCTTGAACGCTTCTGCTTAGCGATCTACAAGGGTATGTAGATGCACTCTCCTTCCCCTCGTTGCTGGTTTCTCCATAGATAGATCTTGGTGACTCATAGGAAAATTTTGAATTTCTGCTACGTTCCCCAACACCGGAGGTAAAGATTTATATATGGGAAGTCCTGTTTTGGTCACCGGAAAAGTTTCGGGTGCTATCTGTAACGTACCGAGACCACCGGGAGGGTCCCGGGGGTCCACCAGGTGGGGCCACCGGCCCCAGAGGGCTGCATGGGCCAAGTGTGGGAGGGGACCAGCCCCAGGTGGGCTGGTGCGCCCCCCCCCCCCCCACCAGGGCCCAAGGCGCCTATGGTTTGGGGAGGGGGCGCCTCCACCTTGCTTGGGGGGCAAGTTTCCCCCTCTTCCCCCCCTTGGCCGCACCCTAGATGGGTTTTGGGGCTGTCGCCACCCCTAGGGAGGGAACCCTAGATGGGGCGCAGCCCCTCCCCTTCCCCTATATATACTTG
>NC_041381.1:567170833-567173624 GCF_002162155.2 Triticum dicoccoides | reverse complement strand
GGAAAAGTTTCGGGTGCTATCTGTAACGTACCGAGACCACCGGGAGGGTCCCGGGGGTCCACCAGGTGGGGCCACCGGCCCCAGAGGGCTGCATGGGCCAAGTGTGGGAGGGGACCAGCCCCAGGTGGGCTGGTGCGCCCCCCCCCCCCCCCACCAGGGCCCAAGGCGCCTATGGTTTGGGGAGGGGGCGCCTCCACCTTGCTTGGGGGGCAAGTTTCCCCCTCTTCCCCCCCTTGGCCGCACCCTAGATGGGTTTTGGGGCTGTCGCCACCCCTAGGGAGGGAACCCTAGATGGGGCGCAGCCCCTCCCCTTCCCCTATATATACTTGAGGTATTGGGGGCTGCAAACACACGAGTTAATCCTCTCCCTGGCACAGCCCTACCTCTCTCCCTCCTCATCTCTCGCGGTGCTTGGCGAAGCCCTGCTGGAATGCCACGCTCCTCCATCACCACCACGCCGTTGTGCTGCTCCTGGACGGAGTCTTCCCCAACCTCTCCCTCTCTCCTTGCTGGATCAAGACGTGGGAGACGTCACCGGGCTGCACGTGTGCTGAACACGGAGGTGCCGTCCGTTCGGCACTAGGATCTCCGGTGATTTGGATCACGACGAGTACAACTCCCTCAACCCCGTTCTCTTGAACGCTTCCGCTTAGCGATCTACAAGGGTATGTAGATGCACTCCCCTCTCTATCGTTGCTAGATTACTCCATAGATTGATCATGGTGATGCGTAGAAAATTTTGAATTTCTGCTACGTTCCCCAACACAATCATAATCATAGGCTAGCTTCTAGTGTTTAGCCTCTACGATCTCGTGGTAGATCAACTCTTGTAATACTCATATCATCAAGATCAATCAGGCAGGAAGTAGGGTATTACCTCCATCGAGAGGGCCCGAACCTGGGTAAACATTGTGTCCCCCGCCTCCTGTTACCATTAGCCTTAGACGCACAGTTCGGGACCCCCTACCCGAGATCCGCCGGTTTTGACACCGACACCCATGACAAGGACGACATAATTCAACGGCCGGCCAGGTGTGCCTCCCAAATGCTTGTTTATCCTCCTTATCTATGTTCCTGATGAGTTTTTATCGTCTGCCTGAGGGCACCCATGCGGGCTACGAAAAGCATTGTAGTGGGTTCTATTGGAATACTTCTGATAATAAGAAAAAGTATCGGCTAGCTAAGTGGTCTACCATGTGTCGTCCTAAAAACCTTGGGGGTTGGGTATTACTAAAAATTCAATTATAAATAAATGTCTAATCATCAAGGGGTGGTGGATACTTTTACATGTCGAGCTTGGGGTTTTGTGGTATGACATCCTTAAGGTAAAGTACTTTCCAAATTGCAGACCTCTCCTCGCTCACAACTCTGGCAGCTCTTAGTTCCAGCGTCAACTGATCAAAGTCCGCAACGAGTTTCACTCCCTTGTTAAATTTGTGTTGTACGATGGGGCCTTGACTCATTTTTGGTTTGCGTGGTGGCGTGGTGATAGTCCTCTCTCTGTGTCCTTACCTGTGTTTTTTACTATGCCTCTCCTGAGATTTCCATCTTGGAGCTCTCTCGGAATAACTAGGACCTGGATTCCGTCGGGCCCTGTCTCCTAAAGAGTTGGTTGACTGGCATCACCTTGCTGCTGTTTTCCCCAGCTCTCGGAGACTATGGACCCAAAAACCTGGCCCCATACTACTTCTGGCAGCTTTTTGGTTAAGTCTCCCTATTCCAAGTTGGTCCAAGGTATGGTGACTTCCCGGTACCGGGATGTTTGGCGAGCTAGGATTTCGTTAAAAGTTAAAAAATATGTGGCAAGCTATGAAAGGCAAGCTTCCCGCTGCTGACCAACTTTCAAAGGGGAATGGCCTGGGATCTGAATTATGTGCTTTATGCGGTCGCATTGAGGACACATATCATATTATCTTTGAGTGTGACTTAGCGGATGTGTTCTGGTGCTGCACCCGGTCGATGATGGATGTTTAGTCGGGCCCTAATTCTTTTGTGGAAGTACGGAATCTAGTCAGTAACCTCTCTGGGCGAGTTAGACATCTCTTTTGGTTTGGATTCTCGGCTGTTTGACAACTTGAAACAAATTTACAATTGAGCATATTTTCCCTAACAAACCTACCAATCCTATCTTTAAACTTGTCTCTTTGTTACAGCTATGGAAATCATTGATTAAGGATTGTGACATGAAGGCTACCAAAATGCTGATCTTTCATGTAAGGGTCACGGCTATGTCCATCTGCCACATGGATCAGGTAGCGGTGTCCTAGGGATGCATTGGCGCTCTCTTGGTTGAAGTTATATTTTATTTGGCTCGTAGGTAGTGACATGCGTGCCTTTCTGATGTGATATTGTTGTTGTGTCAGCCCTTAAACTGATTCTCATTCTGTACTTGGCCCATGGGGGCTATTTGACTGTTTGTGTGAACTTGTGTTTGGTGTCGTATGGTTTTATCTATAAAGTCGGGCATAGGTCTTTCATCTAAAAAACTTTCACTACTAAAGCACAACCTCTCATATACAAGAGTTCAGGGTGATATCCAACTACATGATCTATCTGCTTTCTATCCATCCTAAGATGCTAATGCTCGCCATGACCCGGAATCATCTTACATGGGTGATCATGAACAAGCACATCTTGAATGACAACAAGTTGTCGCTTGACAATGAAGAAGCGCCCGACGGAAGATAATGTGTATGTTGTAGTCGTCGACCATAACCTAAAATCGGGAACATCAAACGGTTTTAGGTAGCCCCGTGTCTCCCACAACACTTAGGGGGCGGCTCGGGCAAGC
>NC_041381.1:567163888-567170695 GCF_002162155.2 Triticum dicoccoides | reverse complement strand
GAAGCGGCACGACCTACGAAGAAGACTTTCCATCAAAGTACACTACATATTAGGAAAACACTATACAACACATAGGAAATGACAAAAAGAAATTGTGAAATGACAAATTCTAAACTGGTGTGCCATCAAGCTGTCTTGGAGTATTCCATAACCGGAGCTATATAAGTGCACCAAGGCACCATGGAGGAGGATCCACTCCTTTCGTCTAGATTAGCGTATATCACGTAGAAGATTTTTGGCACTTCTCGTCGAAATCACCACCATCATCATCCGAACTCGTCGACTACCCATCAACATTGTGCAAGGCATGAAGTAGGGCTTTTGTCCATCTTGGAGGCCTGAAATCTGGGTATACCTTGTGTCTCTCTTTTATGTATTCTAGACCCATCGGTATCCTGACGTGATGTTCTCTCGATTATAAATTCCATGTACTCCCTCAAGTATGATGTTATGATCCATGTAAATCCCTCGTCACTTATCATGCTTGAAAGTTGCAATGTCTAGACAATGTTGTTTTGACCAGCTATGATTTTGTATTTGCATACCTTTACCTCCAAGAAACAAATCGATTTCAGTTTTCCCACTCCATACTGGTGTTTCATGGCTATGTCGTGGTTTGTGTTACCACGTTTTCTAATCAAACACCTTGCTACGTTGTTGTGATCTGAAAATGATGTGCAATTACATGCTTCTGATCAAAGAAGCCACATTCGTAGGTCACAACGTATTAATTAACACTAATATAAATTCATGGGGTTTTATTTTTGAAACCAAGGAAACTTTTTTGTGTCATCTTATTAATTGAGAAGGCACAAAGTTGCTCTGTTAATTGGCCAATATAGTGGCGAAAACATTACAATAGTCCACACAGGGCAACTCGGTCAACCTCGCTACCCACATGAATACACATAAGCTGTCGAGGTTGTCCTCCAGTGTCATCATCATCACTCCTTCATGAGCAAGCGACTTTGACTTCAACATAGAGGACCATCAATGAATCCATATGGGCCCATGACAAAGGGCCGACCACTCGCGCAAGCGACTAGACAACCCCCACTCGGTCGACGAACCTTGTAGGAGAAAAGCACCAATCCTACGATGACCATGACCCTTGCAACCGAACACATGTCTTGTGTCATCGTCACGCCAAGGGACCTCATTTATTGTTCCAACTCCACAAAAACATAGGGCGGAGCAAGAGAATTCCATGAACATGCAGCAAACACTAACTACCAAACCGTAAATTAAAAAAATCAAAAAAATCCGAAACTTTGCAACATCAAAGATGGTCAAACTTTGAAGCTTCTTACAAGTTTTCATGCCAAAATATCATGTAGAGAAAGGTGGACAAATGAGTTTCAGATTTCAGTGCTAAAAGTGCTCCAAACTTCAAGCACTGAAATCTTTTTCGTTTGTAGAACTCCTTGAATGGTTTTTTTTGCATTAAATATTGCAAGCATCTTCAAAGTTTGATCATCTTTGATGTTGCAAAATTTCTGACTGTTGATGAAAAAAAAAATTATGTTCACATAGGGTGCGTAGGCACTCGGAAGCTGAAAACCCACTCTCCTACCAGAACCCAACAGCAAACCAACTCCGCTCGTAGCCGAACAAGATGCCACACCAGGGTCACCGTCTCAGCATCCCCCACGGCAAGCTCTGGAAAGGCCACGACCCAAGATGCACCGCCATCGCCTGTTCCGGAAGACCTGGAACAAGGGCTTGAGTTGTGCGCTCAGTTGTCTATCATCACCGGTGCCACTCATACCATTTGGGCCGCCAATGGCGCGAAGACGATGCACCGGCAGACCGGGCACGTCGAGTGCTCGTGCAGCCACGGGTCGATGCACTGCTGGTGGAACATGTGCAGGCACGCCGGTAGCCGCTTCACCGTCTCCCCCTTCTCCACCTCTCCGAGGCAGACTGAGCACTCCGGCGTGCCGCCGCCGCACTCCAGCTGCTCGTACGCCAGGATGTCATACACCGTCACCGCCTGCGCGCCTCCATGCACCGGCGCTTCCCGGGCCAGCGCGGGCATGTGGCCCTGTATCTGCTCCAGAAACTGCGGGAGAGCGCTGCTGCCTCTCCCGCTACCGCTTCGGCGCCGTAGCCTGGCGCGCGCGCACCGGCATGGCAGGCAGAGAAGCCGGCCCCCGGAACGGAGGAGCCGCAGGAGCGCCCCGTGGGTGGAGGCTTGGCACCGGCGCAGCGCCGACCACGGGAAGAGGACGCCGCAGAAGGCCGTGTACACGGTGGCGTCGAGGCAGACCCAGAGGAGGAGGAAGAGCGTGAGCACGATGATGGAGCCCTTGTTGCGCTGGGGCCTCTGCTCCAGGATGACGAGCCCGTAGAGGATCATGGCCGTGCCGCCGATGTAGACGGTGTTGACGACTGCCAGCCCGGAGGCGCGGAAGAAGCAATCCACGGCCATGGCATCTCGTGTCTCGACCGTAAACCAGCAATTCACTGGCCGATGGGTACGCAATTTCTCAGGAATTTCGAATTCTGTTCTGTACGGGGATGGCTCGTAAGTCGTCGCGCAAGAACTCCGTTGCGCACAGAAGAAGCAAGAAACGAGCAAATGAGCCAACCATAGGAGGAAGAGACAACTAACGGAGCGGTTGCGGTTGTACGGTACTCCCTCCGTCCAGAATTATTTACCATTAAAATGGATGAAAATAAATGTATCTAGAACAAAAATACATCTAGATATATCTATTTCAATGACAAGTATTTCCTGAAGGAGGGAGTATTATTTGCATACTTAGCATATGTGTGCATATTTTAATATGGTCCGTAGCGTTTTTAGGGCGACCCTATACATTTAGATTCACAGACAAAGATCGCACCAATATTATCTTTCTTTTGACACAGTAATATTATGTCTGTTACGTGGTCTATCTGGCACCTTCGGACCAGATTGACATGTGTATTCAGTTGGAGAAGTCAATTTTAATCCTTGAACTTGTAGAGGTTCCACGAAATGAACCCCCACATCAGAATACCTATCAATTGCACACCGAAGGATGTAATCCCGGTCAAAATCGAACACTGGTATCGTTTGAGGTATAAAAACACTGCTGTGGCAGATTTCAACCGGGATTTGTCTGACTGGTGGGCCCAGGAAGCGGCAGTGTTGACCACGGCAGGCACCCGTCTCCATGCAGGGCCGGCCAATCTTTTACACTGCTAAAAAAATATCTAATGTGTGAAACTTTTTTTTTCTTTTTATATAATCTATGAAAAAATATAATGCATGAAACTTTTTCAATTTATTTATTTTTAATTTGTGAAGCTTTTTACAAAAGTCATGGACTTTGTAGAATCCATGATTTTTTTCAAATACACAAATCCTTTTTCAATTTTACAAATTTTTCCCAAAATACATGAACATTTTTCTTCAAAATCATTGAACTTTTTCTAAACCTGTGATTTTTTTTATAAAAAATCATGAACTTTTTTCTAGATTGATGAACTTTTTCCAAATCTATAAACTCTTTTTGAAAATTCAGGAGCTTTTTAAAATCGTTGATTTTTTTTCAAATTGATGAACTTTAAGTGGCAGTATTGACCACGGCGCACACCCATTTTCCGCTCTAGGCCACACCTTTTTTTTCTGTTACACTGCTAAATATATATCTAATGCAGGAAACTTTTTCCTCTTTCAATAATCCGTGAAAAGATATCTAACACATGAAACTTTTTTCATTTTTTTTCTAAATTTGTGAACTTTCTTACAAAACTTGTGGACTTTTTCCAAAAAAAATCATATCCATGATCTTTTTTTAATTTCCGTGAACTATCTCGAATATCTACAGGTTTTCTTTTTCATTTCCATGAACTAAAGAAGGGTCAAATAGGACTATTTTTCCTTGTAGTGTACAACTAAGAGAAGTTAACCTAGTTGTTTATGGCTACAACTGTCAACGTACCCGACCGGAGTTTGAATCTTGTAACTCACAAATTAATAGTTGAGCATGTTTTTTCCTTTGCGTTTTCTATAGGTAGTTGGGCCTCGCGGACTGCACGAAGTGGATAGCAAGCTGGGTGGAACTGGGCTGGCCCAGCTTTTCCACGCGCGGGCCTCGCAGCACAATCAATCCCGGCCACGTCGACAATCCCCGTTTTCTAAACGACCCAGGGTTCGTTTTAGACCGGGATTGCATAGTCCAGGGTGCAATCGACAGGGATTTCAACGTGGGGGTTCGTTTCACCTAACCTCTACGAGTTCGGGGTTTAAAATGAACTTTTTCCTATTCAATTTGACGGATTAGAGAGGATCTGGTACTTATGGACATTTTGAAACTGCAAGCCATGGTTGTGACGCCCCCGATTCAATCGTACACTAATCATGCACGCAAATGTGTACGATCGAGATCAGGGACTCACGGGAAGATATCACAACACAACTCTACAAATAAAATAAGTCATACAAGCATCATAATACAAGCCAGGCGCCTCGAGGGCTCGAATACAAGTGCTCGATCATAGACGAGTCAGTGGAAGCAACAATATCTGAGTACAGACATAAGTTAAACAAGTTTGCCTTAAGAAGGCTAGCACAAACTGGGATACAGATCGAAAGAGGCGCAGGCCTCCTGCCTGGGATCCTCCTAAACTACTCCTGGTCGTCGTCAGCGGGCTGCACGTAGTAGTAGGCACCTCCAGTGTAGTAGGGGTCGTCGTCGACGGTGGCGTCTGGCTCCAGGGCTCCAGCATCTGGTTGCGACAACCAGGTAGAAGGGAAAGGGGAAAAGAGGGAGAAAAGCAACCGTGAGTACTCATCCAAAGTACTCGCAAGCAAGGAGCTACACTACATATGCATGGGTATATGTGTAAAGGGCCATATCGGTGGACTGAACTGCAGAATGCCAGAATAAGAGGGGGATAGCTAATCCTGTCGAAGACTACGCTTCTGGCAGCCTTCGTCTTGCAGCATGTAGAAGAGAGTAGATTGAAGTCCCCCAAGTAGCATCTCCAAGTAGCATCTCGAGTAGCATCGCAGTAGCATAATCCTACCCGGCGATCCCCCCCTCGTCGCCCTGTGGAAAAGCGATCACCGGGTTGTCTGTGGAACTTGGAAGGGTGTGTTTTATTAAGTATCCGGTTCTAGTTGTCATAAGGTCAAGGTACAACTCCAAGTCGTCCTGTTACCGAAGATCACGGCTATTCGAATAGATTAACTTCCCTGCAGGGGTGCACCAACTTACCCAACACGTTCGATCCCATTTGGCCGGACACACTTTCCTGGGTCATGCCCGGCCTTGGAAGATCAACACGTCGCAGCCCCACCTAGGCAAAACAGAGAGGCCAGCACGCCGGTCTAAACCTAAGCGCACAGGGGTCTGGGCCCATCGCCCATAGCACACCTGCACGTTGCGAGGGCGGCCGGAAGCAGACCTAGCCTAGCAGGCGTTCCAGTCCAATCCGGCGCGCGCCGCTCCGTCGCTGACGTCTGAAGTGCTTCGGCTGATACCACGACGCCGGGATACCCATAACTACTCCCACGTAGATGGTTAGTGCGTATAAGCTCGTAGCCAACTCAGATCAAATACCAAGATCTCGTTAAGCGTGTTAAGTATCCGCGAACGCCGAACAGGGCCAGGCCCACCTGTCTCCTAGGTGGTCTCAACCTGCCCTGCCGCTCCGCCACAAAGTAATAGTCGGGGGCCGTCGGGAACCCAGGCCCACCTCTACCGGGATGGAGCCACCTGCCCCTTCAGCCCCCATCTCCAAACAGTATCACCAGTAATGTAACAGTGTAAAGTATATAGTATATGCCCGTGATCACCTCCCGAAGTGATCACAGCCCAGTAGTATAGCATGGCAGACGGACAAGAGTGTAGGGCCACTGATGGAACACTAGCATCCTATACTAAGCATTTAGGATTGCGGGTAAGGTATCAATGACTGTAGCAGCAATGACAGGCTATGCATCAGAATAGGATTAACGGAAAGCAGTAACATGCTACACTACTCTAATGCAAGCAGTATAGAGAAGAGTAGGCGATATCTGGTGATCAAAGGGGGGGCTTGCCTGGTTGCTCTGGCAAGAAGGAGGGGTCGTCAACTCCGTAGTCGAACTGGGCAGCAGCAGCGTCGGTCTCGTAGTCTACCGGAGAGAAGAGGGGGAAGAAACAATGAATACAATGCAAACAAATGCATATCGATGCATGACATGACAAGTAACGATGCTAGGTGTGCCCAATCGCGGTAGTAGGTGATACCGACGAAGGGGGAAAACATCCGGGAAAGTATTCCCGATGTTCCGCGTTTTCGGACCGGTGAACCGGAGGGGGAAAGTTGCATGTTCGGTATGCTAGGGGTGTGCGGCGGATGAACGGGCTGCGTATCCGGATTCGTCTCGTCGTTCTGAGCAACTTTCATGTTGAAAATATTTTAATCCGAGTTACGGATTAAAAGATATGATTTTCTAAAGTTTTAATCATTTTTAGAATTTATTTAACTATTTAATTCTAACATTATCCAGAATAGTGCACGCTGACGTCATCATGACGTCAGCATGACGTCAGCAGTCAACAGGGAGTTGACTGGGTCAATCTGACGTGTGGGTCCCGCATGTCATACACTGTTTTAATTAACTAACAGTTAATTAGGTTAATTAATGATTAGATTAATCTAATTATGATTAATTAAGTTAAATAATTCTTTAATTAATTGATTAATTAATATATAATTTTATTGTTATTATTATTATTATTTTTAACTTTTCCTTTTAATCCATTTTCGTTCTCAGGGGCGTGGGCCCCGTTTGTCATTGGCCCAGAGGCCAAACGGGCGCGGTGC
>NC_041381.1:567155709-567162948 GCF_002162155.2 Triticum dicoccoides | reverse complement strand
TTTCGTGCGTCGTGTGTGTGTGGCGGCGCACGGGAGGGAATGAAGGGAGCGAGAGGTGAGGGCTAGGGTTAGAGCGGGGTGGCTGGGCTGGCCGGTTGTGTCCAGTTGGGCTGGCCGGCTGGGCCGTTTGGCCCAATTGGCGGGGGGGGGGGGTATGTGATTTTGTTTTTATTTCTTTTTCTTTTCTGTTTTAATTTTACATTTTAAATACACTAGTTTTATAAAATACATTAGTTGCACCTAAATTAGTGTTAACCAATATGCCACCACCACAATCAACTTGGCACCTAAAATAAATTAGTTTGTAATTGTTTATTATTTAAAAGCATTTAAATAATTGTTCTCGCTGCGTTTTATACATTTTATAGTATTTAAACATTTTTTTAAAGTGTGGTCTCTTCACCAAAATTACCTTTGCTTTATTTGGCATAACTCAAACATTTTAGTTTTAAAGTTTGGAAACTTTTACCATTTGATTTGATTTTGAATTTGAATTTGAATCAGTTCTGAACTAACGCGAGATTATCGACAATAATCGAGGTGACGTGGCATAATTACCCGAGAGTTACTGTAGCTTGATTACCCGGGCGTCACAATTCTCCTCTACTACAAGAAATCTCGTCCCGAGATTTAAGAGGGAGAGTAAGGGGGAGATCTGGTTACGAAACTCTAACGAATCTTCTCGGTCTTGGTTGCTCTTCTCGAAGAGATCGATCCATTACATTGATGTCTTCATTACTCTTCTTCCAGTCATCATGATGAAGTCAGCATCCTTTCTTCAGGATCTCCATCGTACTTACGAATAGGTAAGGGGCAGCTCGGCTACGAAATAGTGCTTATGAGGGAAACAATCTGGGGTTAACCCATGAATGAGCATAAGATTATCTCTCGAGTTGAACATATAAAATACATCGAGAGTAAGGTACGAAGGTACAATAAGAGGTTCCAAGCGGATAGGTGGTTGCTCGAAGTCCGAACCAGAGTGAGAAAGGGGTTTAGAGTAGCGACAGTAAATATTGCGTCTGATACCATAATAGAGCACTAGGAAGGTGGCCCATGAATTAAATACGAAGCCAAGCGTGGGGAATAACCACTAGAAACAGGGTCGTACAAGAGGTCAGGTTTCGATCCAGTGGACCTGTGGGTTATGGGCCCACCATGTGGGTTAGAAGTAGGAAGGGCGGAGACGTCTTGCGTGATCATGCAAGCAAGGCATGTCAGGGGGGTAGCCTGTCGATTATGTCGGCGACAACGTCGATACCAAGGGCGAGGGACGAAGAGAACTATTTTCCTGCTCGTTGAACGAGGCGGGCCAAGAGGCAAAGTTCTCATCCATCGGCGGTTACCGAAATGCCATCAACAATAGAAACAGGGTCTCACTGGCAGAGTTGTACACCGAGGTGTTTTACCTACGCAGTGAATTATTACTGCTTAGATTATATAGATCACAAGAAAGGTTAAACCAAATAATGGAAAGGAAAATGTGTTTAAACACATATATCAGGGGTATATCCTTCCCAAGAACAAGCAGAACAAGATATCCATGACAGGATATAAGGTAGACAACCATTTAGGTAAGGGGGGGGAGGAATCTCATGATATTACCCATACAACGGTGTTAGGATAAATGATAAACAAAATTTAGCATCGTGCTTCAAATGTTCCTGTTGAGAATCGGAGTACCATTGACATGCTTCGAGGTAGCATTGACATGGTCTTCAGGTGAAGATCAAACTTTGGAAACACGAAGGATCCGTCAGGAATAACTTGTAGAATAAGTCTTACAATTTCCCCATGGATGAACGGATAACCTTGCTGAAAAGGAATCTATAATGATAGGTCCTCCAGCCAGGGGGGGGGGGGTGCTAGACATGACATCATGTTACCGGGTCATCAAAGGACAAACAACATAACTCGTGGAAAGTTGTCCCAACCATCATATCTGACCGAGATTCAGATCCATTTGGTGTCATGATGCCTCAGACTCAGGATGTCCGAGAAGAAAAGACGCAACACAAATCGTTGAAATGGCATTGCAAGACTCTCGGGAAATGAACTATGGGAGCGGGTTCCTGAAACAATAGTTCATCATTAAACCAAGGAGAGGTGAGGAGGTGGCTGATTGACTCAGCGACAATTCATTGAGATTTTCAAAAGATGGATTTACACAATAATGTGAACAAGAAGATGACATTTGTCAGATGGTATAATGATGTATGCTCGAGGAAAACATACACAATTAAACATTGGTTGAAAGGTGCACCCGAAATATGGGTTGGGTTGCACGACCAATGTCAGAATGGTGATTCAATAGTCAATAGCCTAAGAATGAACTTTCGATCATTAACTTAAAAAAAAATTAGGGTTGCTAGAAGGAAAGAATCCAAACAACACCGTTCACTTGTTGGAATTAACACGGGGACCAAGAAATGAACGAAGATGGCAAGAAGCATTTTGATATCAAGAATTCTTAAGAGGTGGTGAAATTCCCACCACATTCTTGACAAAAAGAGATGGTAATACTTCCGAGATAAGGAAGATCAAATGCTGGGTAGCAAGGAACTCAAGGTATAACACCAAGCATGAACAAGCTTGTGTTGGTGGGAAGGCCATAAAGTGGTCGATGATAATACAATTCATCAAGGGCAAGGATGGTATTTCTCATCATGAATTCAATTGATATCATGGATGAGCTCAGAATGTTGATGATCACGACACCTTTGTCGCGAGAGTTCATGAAGATGTAATCGATCGGCGACGACATCAAGTCAAAGTAATGATGAAGTGAAAGGTTATTGGAACCAAGGGTACGACACAAACTCGAAACCAAGCTTGTTGTTCAAGGCGAAATGACATGACGATGAGGACCGACGTAAGGTTAGTTCATCGTCGAAAATTGTGCTCCGAGAAGAAGGACCGGGTAGCACAGTTAAAATCATCACGACAATGATATAGCCAAACAGGCTAGGAATGGTGTGATCGGGTACAAACTCGTATTTATAGAAGCTTACTGAAGAGTTGTTGAACCGTAGTGCGGACTCGGTTCAGTTATCGGTGTCTTTGAGTGTATAATAACTCAGAGCCCGTGAAAAATTGGAATTAGTTGGAAGGTAGCACTTGATGAAGAACTCATAAGAAGTTATGCAGTTCCATGATAATCTCGAGATACCAGGGGGTAATACTCGACACAAGATCAAAGTAAAGGTTGGACTGGCGTATTGATCCATAGGAGACAATTGTTTTAAATTGTCCGAGAAATGAGATCAAAGAAGAACAATCATGGTCGGAACCACGGTTGCAAGGGGTCAATTCACAGATACCATATGTTAGTTATCAAGGAAATAGTTATTGTTACAAGAAGCTTCCATGATAGGATATACATCGCGTCCATGGGCATGAACACAAAGTTCAAGGTCGACTCCCACTTCTCCAATGCATACCCTTTCATTCACTTCTCGCTTTCGATGAAGTTATAGCGTTGAAATTTTATCTGGCAAAATACCAGAAGAGTACGACTCGTGAAAACTTTCGAGTTCACACATATTAAGGAAGGCATAGGTTCAACCCATCGGGGCATCTTAGAATCCTATACCAGAATCTTTTAGAAGTAATTAACTCAAGCTCGAAGGCAGAGCATGGTTGAGAAAGCAGACGATACAATTTACCAAAGGCATTATGTATCCGAGAAAAGGCTCACAAGTTTATTGAATATGAAGGGCGTTGTCAGATAAAATCCAACAAAGGATCTGGTAGTCCACAAGGGATCTGACGTGAGCATCGGTACTCAGCTAGAGGAAGCAGATTATAGAAACAACTGACTAACTCAATTGTCAAATGCAAAGAAATTATGATTTCCAAATCAAGGGATCAGAAGCAATGCTCTGATTAGGGGTGGATAAGTTGAATAGCCATAGGGTACAATCAAAGACAATTGGATTGGTCGAGAACCAATTCCAGTTAAAAGAATGGCAACTCAGTCGGAAAGGTAATTTTATAAGGATCAATGACGATTGCGTGTATTCGCAAACATATTGAGTCAACAGACTCAAAATGATAATGACAAGGAATGTCAATAAGATTTATATACTTATGGGATTAATCATAATGAAAGCAAACAAGAAATTCCAGAGCAATAGGTTGCTGAGGATTTTCGGAATATCGGGTGGTATTTCGAAGACTTTTGTGTAATACATGAACAGCTGGGGGATGAGCGGATACTCGATAAGTGCGAGGATTTATTTGAAGGGGTATTCATGTGGCAAAGAACTGCTAGGCAGTAGGCACAAAGTACTCTCGGAACAATAAAGAAAACTTCGGGGTATCTTGTAATAACAAGATCAATGGGGGATGATCGTATGAATGGCAAGTGTAAGTAGTTATCCATACGGATTTATCGGTGGTCAGGAATAGCAAAAGTGATGGGCACAAAGTCTTGAGTGAACATCAGAGAGTATCTTCGGAATCTTCTGTTTAGCAGACGATCATCTGAAGTGAGGGGCTCTTCGGGTGGATGCGATCACGAGATCCTAATCTTAGAGTTAGCAAATTCATTTAACCCGAATAGTAGAGAGATCAGAGTCCCAGAGTATAGACGAGGAATAAAAGATCCTAATACCACCCGATGGCGACGTGGGCCCGTAAGGCACACAGCCAAGTTAGTAAAAGTTTTTGCAATGTCTAGACTCGACTTCGGCCAAGGAGTGTGGAAGGGGGATTCCTACAGGCAGTCGGCTCTGATACCAACTTGTGACGCCCCCGATTCAATCGTACACTAATCATGCACGCAAATGTGTAAGATCGAGATTAGGGACTCACGGGAAGATATCACAACACAACTCTACAAATAAAATAAGTCATACAAGCATCATAATACAAGCCAGGGGCCTCGAGGGCTCGAATACAAGTGCTCGATCATAGACGAGTCAGCGGAAGCAACAATATCTGAGTACAGACCTAAGTTAAACAAGTTTGCCTTAGGAAGGCTAGCACAAACTGGGATACAGATCGAAAGAGGCGCAGGCCTCCTGCCTGGGATCCTCCTAAACTACTCCTGGTCGTCGTCAGCGGGCTGCACGTAGTAGTAGGCACCTCCAGCGTAGTAAGGGTCGTCGTCGACGGTGGCGTCTGGCTCCAGGGCTCCAGCATCTGGTTGCGACAACCAGGTAGAAGGGAAAGGGGAAAAGAGGGAGAAAAGCAACCGTGAGTACTCATCCAAAGTACTCGCAAGCAAGGAGCTACACTACATATGCATGGGTATATGTGTAAAGGGCCATATCGGTGGACTGAACTGCAGAATGCCAGAATAAGAGGGGGATAGCTAATCCTGTCGAAGACTACGCTTCTGGCAGCCTTCGTCTTGCAGCATGTAGAAGAGAGTAGATTGAAGTCCCCCAAGTAGCATCTCCAAGTAGCATCTCCAAGTAGCATCTCGAGTAGCATCGCAGTAGCATAATCCTACCCGGCGATCCCCCCCTCGTCGCCCTGTGGAAAAGCGATCACCGGGTTGTCTGTGGAACTTGGAAGGGTGTGTTTTATTAAGTATCCGGTTCTAGTTATCATAAGGTCAAGGTACAACTCCAAGTCATCCTGTTACCGAAGATCACGGCTATTCGAATAGATTAACTTCCCTGCAGGGGTGCACCAACTTACCCAACACGTTCGATCCCATTTGGCCGGACACACTTTCCTGGGTCATGCCCGGCCTCGGAAGATCAACACGTCGCAGCCCCACCTAGGCAAAACAGAGAGGCCAGCACGCCGGTCTAAACCTAAGCGCACAGGGGTCTGGGCCCATCGCCCATAGCACACCTGCACGTTGCGAGGGCGGCCGGAAGCAGACCTAGCCTAGCAGGCGTTCCAGTCCAATCCGGCGCGCCGCTCCGTCGCTGACGTCTGAAGTGCTTCGGCTGATACCACGACGCCGGGATACCCATAACTACTCCCACGTAGATGGTTAGTGCGTATAAGCTCGTAGCCAACTCAGATCAAATACCAAGATCTCGTTAAGCGTGTTAAGTATCCGCGAACGCCGAACAGGGCCAGGCCCACCTGTCTCCTAGGTGGTCTCAACCTGCCCTGCCGCTCCGCCACAAAGTAACAGTCGGGGGCCGTCGGGAACCCAGGCCCACCTCTACCGGGATGGAGCCACCTGCCCCTTCAGCCCCCATCTCCAAACAGTATCACCAGTAATGTAACAGTGTAAAGTATATAGTATATGCCCGTGATCACCTCCCGAAGTGATCACAGCCCAGTAGTATAGCATGGCAGACGGACAAGAGTGTAGGGCCACTGATGGAACACTAGCATCCTATACTAAGCATTTAGGATTGCGGGTAAGGTATCAATGACTGTAGCAGCAATGACAGGCTATGCATCAGAATAGGATTAACGGAAAGCAGTAACATGCTACACTACTCTAATGCAAGCAGTATAGAGAAGAGTAGGCGATATCTGGTGATCAAAGGGGGGGCTTGCCTGGTTGCTCTGGCAAGAAGGAGGGGTCGTTAACTCCGTAGTCGAACTGGGCAGCAGCAGCGTCGGTCTCGTAGTCTACCGGAGAGAAGAGGGGGAAGAAACAATGAATACAATGCAAACAAATGCATATCGATGCATGACATGACAAGTAACGATGCTAGGTGTGCCCAATCGCGGTAGTAGGTGATACCGACGAAGGGGGAAAACATCCGGGAAAGTATTCCCGGTGTTCCGCATTTTCGGACCGGTGAACCGGAGGGGGAAAGTTGCATGTTCGGTATGCTAGGGGTGTGCGGCGGATGAACGGGCTGCGTATCCGGATTCGTCTCGTCGTTCTGAGCAACTTTCATGTTGAAAATATTTTAATCCGAGTTACGGATTAAAAGATATGATTTTCTAAAGTTTTAATCATTTTTAGAATTTATTTAACTATTTAATTCTAACATTATCCAGAATAGTGCACGCTGACATCATCATGACGTCAGCATGACGTCAGCAGTCAACAGGGAGTTGACTGGGTCAATCTGACGTGTGGGTCCCGCATGTCATACACTGTTTTAATTAAGTAACAGTTAATTAGGTTAATTAATGATTAGATTAATCTAATTATGATTAATTAAGTTAAATAATTCTTTAATTAATTGATTAATTAATATATAATTTTATTGTTATTATTATTTTTTTTTAACTTTTCCTTTTAATCCATTTTCGTTCTCAGGGGCGTGGGCCCCGTTTGTCATTGGCCCAGAGGCCAAACGGGCGCGG
>NC_041381.1:567155187-567155699 GCF_002162155.2 Triticum dicoccoides | reverse complement strand
GCAGCCAAGGGCACTGTGTGGGGAAGGAGGCCGCGGCATCGGGCGCGGGGAGCGCGAGTGCGCGCGCGCATGACAGAGCGGTGGGGTGAGCGCGTGTGGGGTGCGACGGTGGCGAAGCAGCACTAGGACGGTAGCCATCATGGACGGCAGCATGCCACGGCGCGAACGACGGGCGCGCTCGGATCCGGCGATGGAAGCAGAGGAGGAGAGGAGAGGGGCGATGCTCACTGGGCCCTGCAGGTGTGCGACAATGAGCTCGAGGTGGCGACGATGACGACGTAGAGGACGACGGGGAGGGAGGCCGGCGTGGTGGCTCCGGCATCGAGCGGCGGGGCGGCGTCGGGCGTCGAGGGTGCGGTCGCGGTCGGCGCAGCGAGAGGAGTCGTCGAGGGAAAGGGGACGGGGGCGCGAGGACGAGGGCGGGGGCCTGCGAGGCGGCACAGGGCGACGGCCACGGGGCCAGCCCCGATCCGATCTGGATCGGGGGGAGGGAGATATGAGGGAGTGAGAGG
>NC_041381.1:567147371-567154970 GCF_002162155.2 Triticum dicoccoides | reverse complement strand
GGAGTGAGAGGAGCGAGGGGGGAAGTGGGGATCGGGCTGAGGCGTTTCGTGCGTCGTGTGTGTGTGGCGGCGCACGGGAGGGAATGAAGGGAGCGAGAGGTGAGGGCTAGGGTTAGAGCGGGGTGGCTGGCCTGGCCGGTTGTGTCCAGTTGGGCTGGCCGGCTGGGCCGTTTGGCCCAATTGGTGGGGGGGGGGTATGTGATTTTGTTTTTATTTCTTTTTCTTTTCTGTTTTAATTTTACATTTTAAATACACTAGTTTTATAAAATACATTAGTTGCACCTAAATTAGTGTTAACCAATATGCCACCACCACAATCAACTTGGCACCTAAAATAAATTAGTTTGTAATTGTTTATTATTTAAAAGCATTTAAATAATTGTTCTCGCTGCGTTTTATACATTTTATAGTATTTAAACAATTCTTTTAAAGTGTGGTCTCTTCACCAAAATTACCTTTGCTTTATTTGGCATAACTCAAACATTTTAGTTTTAAAGTTTGGAAACTTTTACCGTTTGATTTGATTTTGAATTTGAATTTGAATCAGTTCTGAACTAACGCGAGATTATCGACAATAATCGAGGTGACGTGGCATAATTACCCGAGAGTTACTGTAGCTTGATTACCCGGGCGTCACAATGGTGTTGCCGAGGCATGGATGGTGATCACGGGACTCTGACCACGTCAATGTCAACACTGATACAATCATCATGCGTGAAGATGGGAATGGCGGGGCGGGGGGTTTAGCCCCATAGGCCAACTTCTTCCTTGGGGCATGGTGCAAGCCTTAACCTAGGATGACGGACCCCTTGATTGCGAAAGCCATGGTTGTGTGAGATGGGGTTATCTTCGTCAAACTCAGAGGCTTTCGGGAAATAGTTCTTGAAACTGACAACATGTAGGTAGTAAACCTCTAGAACTCTCCCATGATTTTCATTTAGTTGTGGCGTCCATCGTTATAGAAGTTAGGGAGGTAGCTATTAGTTTTGATTCTTTTGTTGAATTTCAACATATAATAATAACAGATAATGGTATGTCGCATATCTGTGCTAAGCATGCTTGCACGATTGCCATGACTGAAAGCTGGATCAGTGAGACCCCTAACTTGTTGGTCAACTGACTTCCCAGCGAATTCTTTCAGTTGAATAAAGCTCTCAAGTTTTCCTTAAAAAAATGGAAAAGGCTATCGCTCAACCGGCGGACCTAGCGCGGGTGTCCACCGCCTCCATTGATTGACACGTGGCCTATTGGACCACGCATGTCTCTCTCCCTCGGACAAGCTCGCGGCGAACAATAGTGGTGTTTTGTTTTGCAACATCCACTCTGTTCCAAGAAAGATTTCTGCAACATCAGTTATGTTGCATAAGTTTCTTCCATTACACCATATAGACATGAAGACAAAGAAAAAAATTGCAACATCACCTCAGTTGCAAAGTTTTTCTGCAACAATACCTTTGTTGTAAAAAAGTGAAGTAGGAAAAAAAATCTGCAACATGACCTATGTTGCAATAAATAAATCCTGCAACACGAACAATGCTGCAAAAAATAAATCCCGCAACACGACCGATGCTGCAAAAAATCCGCAACACAATCTGTGTTACAAGAGTTTCCACAACAGGATCATTGTTGCAAAGAAAGGAAAGACGTCCAGCCGTTTGATTTTGTCGACTCTAATATCTTGCGAGGCGGTGTATCTTTTTAAAAGATCTGTCGGCCGATGCGTAGCAGCCCCGGAAAAAAAATATTTAGAATGTAAAAAAAGCATTCCTTTTGTCCATTATGTTTACCAAAAATCTACATCGTGGTCATGACTATTTTTGGGTGACATTCAGTCCTTCATGTCTCAAAACCCAGTAACTTTCGTTCAAAACCGGAGCAAAGTGGTATTGAGACTGATGTGAAACCGGTTTTTGGAATTCTTTCGATTGGTGCACCTGTTGGCCTCGTGCCTGACCGCCATCACTGAGGAAGAGAGGTGTGCGACCATGAGGCGGCCGTCAGTTTCACGCGCGACACGGAAGCCGTCGAGGGCGCGGGCGTAGAAGAGGTGGAGCGCACATGGCTTGCAGAGGGCGATCAACGCCTGTAAGGCGCGAAGAAGAGGTCCTCTTAGGTGTAGGTGGCGTGCTAGGCACCGGAGTTGGGTGGACGGTCGGTAAAGTTGGCGTCATGGGCGCAGAGGAATCTATCGGCAAACTTGGCGGAGGCCGCCACCACCACCTCGGTGCCGCTGAAGTGGAGGCAGAAGAGTGGGTCATACTGGTGCGAGAGGGCGGCCATGGTGTGGTGCGGCTCGGCCCCCTGCTGCGGTAGGTTTCCCGGGTGGCAGCGGCAACTTTGTACCATGGCGGTGTAGGTGCCACGAGCAATACACGGTGGCAATGGAGGCGAGGAGCGGGAGAAGCACCTCCGGCTAGCGGCGACGACGTCTGCAGGGAACGCGTCGAGCGGGGTTGCGAGCCGGTCCATGGCCTTCTTGACGAGCTCGATCTTCAGGGGTAGCACATCGGCCATGCAGTCGCCGCTGTTGGGCGGGCCGTCTAGGATTGACAACAACACTAAGCGGAGGTGAGGCGACATGTACAGTGGCACAGGCAGGGGCATGTTAATGTCCTCTTTCGCCATTGGTGTGTAGGGTGAACACACACAACATGTTGGAGAAAATGTCCGCCACTATACGATAGGGAGAAGGGAGAAGGAGAGATAAAATCGGTGTGTTTTTAGTTTTGGACGAAAGTTACCCAGTGTCCAGACATGAGGGACTGAATGTCGCCCAAAAAATCTTAAAGGAGGCAGGTGTAGACATTATGTAAACTAAAGGGACTAAAAATACATTTTTTTCTCTTTGGAAAATGATTAGTATCCACCGGGGGATTGCTTCCAAACGTCAACCGCCTCCATCATCGACCACGTGTCCATGTGGCCCCGCCTATTGTCCACCTTTACTTCCCCAGAAACATCACGTTCCTATCGCTCTTGTCTCACCTAGAACAGTTGCAGGGCCTCGGTTCGCATGGGCATCGGTTGTGAAAAAACTATAAATTTTTGCAACAAGACCTCCGTTGCAGAATAATTCTACAACAAGACCTTTGTTGCAAAAAAATCTGCAAATTTCCTGACTTCTGTAACTAGACTTTTGTCACGAAAATTCTTGTGAAAGACCCCTGTTGGAAGGAAAAGAAACTATAACAAGACCTTTATTGCAAAAAGATCTACAACTTCACCTATTTTATAAAAGAAAATTGCAACATGACTTGTGTTGCAGAAAAATTCCAGAACACGACATATGTTGCAATGGTATAGGGTGACGCTCGACGACTCAAGCGTAGAAGCGCCCAGTTGGTAATCATCAACACAGTAAACAATGGGAAACGTTTACCATCATCTCGCGGATTGCAACGGTCGCGTCTGCCACCTTCACTGTATGACACGCGTCCAAGTGAAGGCTCGCATGTCGTCCTTAGTCGGACTCTGCTGCAACAAGGGCTATGTTTCTAAAATAAATGTGGTATTGCGATGGTCTACAACAGGATCTATGTTTTGCAGCAAAGCCTTTATTGCAGAGGTTTTTTTTTGCTACAAGACCTCAGTTGCAAAAAAATTGTAACAAAACCTCAGTTGTAATATTTTTTTAATAAAACCATTGTTGCAAAAAATTTCAGCAACAAGACATGTGTTGAAGAAGTAGTTCTGCAACAAGACATTTGTTGCAATGGCACTCAGGCCGCTCCATGCACCAGATCCAACGGGCCGTGACCGGGCCGATCTTTTAAAAGGATCGGCCGGCGAATGTGTAGCACGCCCCCTTTCTCTTTAGAATGATGTAGAGGCTACGATCGACTTTTCTTTTATCCCTTTGGGAGAAATTTGCGATAGATGTAAATATTTGTTGGTGTTCATATTCTGTGTGTGTGTGTGTGTGCATGTGTGATGGTCACTGCTAAGCATGTAAATGGCAAATACGCAGTGTCCCCAAGAACCGTTTTGTTCGTTTTAGCTAGCTCCTTAGTTTATGGGCAGCGCTATACGTCCGCTGGAGGATAATCTGAAAAGATCCGCCCCCTCATCAGCAGTTAGATCTAGTCCAACCAACGCTCTGTTCCGTCCTCATTATTGCAACAAAGTCAGTGTTGTAGAATCCTCTTTGCAACAAAGTTCATGTTGCAGAAACATTCAAGTGTTACAATTTTTTTTTCCTCTTCACTTCTTTGCAACATGGATGATGTTGTGGAATGACTTTTGCAACATAACTGATATTGCACAAATTAGAGGAAGAAGGGGAGCTTGGGAGGAACATGGGAGACAACTGCGCTTGAGGGATTCAAATTCAAATCATGCGACATACGAGTTATTGCCGTGGGAAAATTGCAACAGGGGCTTAGTTGCAGAACGTAAAAGATAATGCTAGGTGAGCCCTGCGGGACACATGTCACACGGATGAGATGGCGGATGCGTGCGATCCACCGGTTGAAGTCAAGCTTTTCCCATAGTTTATTCCCCCACCCTCTCCCCTCAAAAAATAGTGAACCGTTTAAACGTGATTAAATGGGACACAGTTTACATCCCTAGTTGTTGCTCTGAATTCGTGGGTGAGGATGTAAATATTTGCCCGAACAGATAAACAATTTGTTTGTTCGGTTTGAGGGCGTCGAGAGTATTCATGAACAGTCTTGCTAAGTCTCAGTCGACTGAGATTTAACGAAGTCTCAGTCGACATTATATCCGTGAGATTTTACATTAAGATTCGTGCAAAAAAAACAGTTTTTTCTTTTTCTCTCTTACATGTTATTCACTTGACTGAGATTGGTTAAATCTCAGTCAATTGAGACCTAGCCATTCCCATTCATGAACACCATGGCTGTGGTGGTGAGATACTATCCCTTTGTACTATAAATCACCACTTCTGCCACCCATAAGTCGGAAAGAAAGCTACAAATACCATAGGGAGATAATGTTGTTTCCGAAAAAAGCATGTATCGAACACCCCCAAAAGCACATTGCAAATGCAGGTCCGTACCATCCAAAATGTTTCAGACAGGTTCTGAAGATTGCCCAACAAAATTGGACACAAAACACTCTGTTTTACTAACCACTTGTATCACACAACTTTACAAAGTCCTCTATGCTCGTACTATGACTATCAAATCTTGCCGGCCAACATACTGGTCAAAAGCAATAGTGGCAAGAATAAGTTGATGATTATTATAAGTACTCCTACAGTTCATTTCGTTGTCTGTCATCGGAGACAAAAATAAACTGTGATACAACCAGAAAGATAAACCTGTTTACAGATAAAGGATGTAAGCACGAATCCATTAGTTAATTATAAACTCATAAGTCATAACCGGGCACGCAAACTTACTTACACCTTGTGCGACCGGTTGCTTGTGCCTGCGCTTCCACCGAGCGCTCGATTTGTTGCTCAACCAGAGAAAAGATGATAAAGCAGAGGCAGGCACTGGTGCTACGCCTTCCGGCGCTCAGTCAGGTCCGCGAGCAAAAATGTCACCTGCCCCAACTGCCACGACAGTTTTTACTATTCAGGAGACACTTGCTGCTTCACGGGGAGAAGCATCGACGCGCATCACAGAGCGCCAATCTTGAGCGACGCCCTCGTGCCGTGACTTGAGTGACTCCACAAACGCACGGTGAGGCACGAGAACAAGGGTTTGAGACTTTGAGTCGTGCGGTCAACTCCGTCTCATCACCGGCGTCGCTCATACCATTTGGGCCGGCAACGGCGCCAAGACAATGCACCGGCAGACCGGGCACGTCGCGTGCTCGTGCAGCCACGGGTCGATGCACTGCTGGTGGAACATGTGCAGGCACGCCGGCAGCGCTTCACCGTCTCCCCCTTCTCCACCTCCCCGAGGCAGACCGCGCACTCCGACGCGCCGCCGCCGCCGCCCTCCGGCTGCTCGTATGCCAGGATGTCATACGCCGTCGCGGCCCGCGCGCCGCCATGCACCGGTGGCTCCCGGGCCAGCACGGGCATGTGACTCTGCTGAATTTGCTCCAGAAACTGGGGCAGAGCGCTGCCGCCGCTTTGGCGCCGTAGCCTGGACCGGCACGGCAGACAGAGAAGCCGGCCCGCGGCGCGGAGGTGCCGCAGGAGCTCTCCGTGCGCGGAGGCCAGGCACCGGCGCAGCGTGGACCACGGGAAGAGGCTGCCGCAGAAGGCCCTGTACACACAGGCGAGGACGCAGACCCAGAAGAGGAGGAAGAGCGTGACCACGACGACGGAGCCCTTGCTGCGGTGGGGCTCCCGCGCCAGCTTGACGAGCACGTAGAGGAACAAGGCCGTCCCGCCGATGCAGACGGTGTTGGCGATGGCCTGCCCGTACACGCGGGAGAAGCAATCCCTGGCCATGGCCTCTGTTGTCTCGACCGTAAACCAGCCACCACCTATACTCGTGCCGCAGCAATTCACCGGCCGATGGGCAGGCGATTTCTCTGGGGTTTCGAGGTCTCTGCGCGCGGGGGCGCCTCGTACCAGTAAGTCTTGCCGCAAGAATTTTGTTTGCGTACGGACGAAGCAAGCAACGAGACGACTGACCGAGCGGTTAATGTTGTACAGCAGTATTTGCACCCTTTGATACGGCATCGCGTAGATATATTGTATTATATATGTGCGCGTATCGGCAGTGTTTCTACGGCGACCTTATACGAAGGTGCTGTTCTCGAGCTCAGGATAACCTCTTTATTTCTCCCTTTGTTTGCCTCTGATCTGAATCGGTATAACATCATGTGCGCGTAGTCGTATCTGTCGCCTTGTCGGAATGCATGGCCGATCCAACATTTGTTAAGGGACATGGCTAGGAGATAGTCGATAAGCGAAGATCAGCCAACACCGTCTGCGAAGATCAGCCACCAAGTTAACATCACTCGGATTCTAACAGTTCATTCTTTCTTCTCACAAATGTTGAACAAATCCAGAAAATGTTCACTAGTTTTGTTATTATTAATAATCATGGGTCTAGCAATCATATATACCTCTTTAACTCTCATTGTAGATTTCCATCAGGGGGAGTAAGTAGCTCTAGGCTTAATATTATCAATTTTGTTTTAAAAGTATTAAGCTTTGATAATTTGCTGCCACAACCCCTCTGGGGGAGGAAGTTTTATTCATCAGAAACATTGACATAAGAAAAGATGGGAGACTAGTCAAGGCAAAATTCGGCAAAATAGTTCAAGCCCCTTTAGACATGCCATTGATTTCCCGGTTTTCAAGGTTTTTGATGGATTTATCTGCAATAAAATCCTAGTTGAATATTTTCAAGCCCATATAACTAACAGGAGTACCCCATGTATTTCATTGGAAATCACCCAACTAGCAGTTAGAAATATCAGCATGTTTTTTAGCAGTATCATCATATCCTGCAATACAAAAAGCTTCACTCTTAAGGAAAATTATTTTGAGACCCGACATTAGTTCAAACAAATATTAAAGGAGCTCCATATTCACAACCTTGTCCACATCATGAAACAAGCAAAGCATGGTATCATCTGCATATGCAGAATTGCTACTCCATTAGGGATCAAATCGTCAGCCAAGCCAGTGATAAGCCCATTCTACTGCAGGGATTTAAGTATCATTCT
>NC_041381.1:567145666-567147190 GCF_002162155.2 Triticum dicoccoides | reverse complement strand
GGGGGGGGGGTCCCCCTTTTAACCCCTTGTGCACTCTTAAAATAAGGTCTTGTTTCACCATCCTGTTTAACACTAACAATGTCGTTGAAAATGACATGTTTAACCCAGTGCACCCATGTTTTCTTCAAATCCTCTCATAGAGGAGACTTTCCATCAGAGTACACTACATATTAAGAAGAAAAACACTCTACAATACATAGCAAATGACAATATGTGTTGTAAACCAACACCACTCATATCCTAGTTCACGCTGTTGCACCGACTTGGAGTCTTCCATAACCGGATCTATATAAGTGCATCATTTTTTTTAGAAAAGGAGGATGACCCCCGGCATGCATCTGGGAGATGCATACGGCCACTTTATTGATTATTCTCGAGGACATTACAAAGTACTACAACAATATGCCTGAATCTGCCATCTTGGCAACATATGCCACTACTCCTATCCATATGATGAAGGGGTGCTACCTGGGCCAAATACCCGGACCATTCACCTAAGCCTGTCATCAAAAGTCAGAAGCCACAGCCAAGCCACATACCGGGTCTGGGGCATAAACTGGTCTGACGCACTCACATGTGTCGTCGCCGCCATCTTCCACAGGTCCGTTTTCAGAGCAGATATTGAGGCGTCTACCTTGTCAGGCCACTCTGCCATCGACGCCACCATAACGCCAGACAACTGCCTCCTCCTGCACGAGTCCATCACCGCGCATCGGGCGTCGAGTCTCCACTGCACCACGCGCCGAGATCCGCCGTCATCAATGTGTAGGATGAAGCACCGCTCCACCAAAAAAGCCGCCCACTGGTCCCTCGATCCTGTGTACGCCTCCAAGAATGACACCCCCGAGGAGGAAACGACACCAACGCGTCACCGTCATCTGATTTACTGATCTAGAGTTTCCCCTGGAGGTAGCGGATAAGGGTCCGGAGCTTCTCCACGGTGATGCCTTCAAGAAGGTAATGACACAAAAGGGTGCCGCCAACGCCGGTCTTGGCATCAAGCCAAGCATGAGGTTTTCACCCAGATCCGCTCGAAGAACCTCCATCAAGCATCGTGTGCACGGGTCGCCGCCGATCTGAGCCGCCGCACATCGAGCAGGCCGCACCGGCCAGATCAGATTTGTCCGGAGGGCACACCACGCATGATGCCGACCCAACCACCAGGACCTCCATGCCACCACCGCTGATCCAAGGTCAGATGGTCTGTAGCCGCAGACCCGGCCGCCGCCGCCGAACGCCGCTAAGGCCGCTGCCCGAAGCAGGGCCGGCCGCCACACCCGCCACCATCGCCGCCCTAGGCCGAGGCAGCCGTCGCGCTGCCGCCGGAAGGCAGGCCCGCCGCGCCACCAAGGCCAGATCGGCCGTGCCACTCATGTCGCGGGGTTCCGCACCGTCCCCATGGCGCAGGAGAGAGGGAAGGCCCCCGCCACCGCCGTCAGCCCCGGGCTATAGGCCGGCGGCGTCCTTCGGCGACGGCGGAGGGAGGGATGGAAAGGTGGGGAGCACCCGGCGGCTAGGGTTTGC